>NC_046664.1:91272565-91277308 GCF_010883055.1 Belonocnema kinseyi
TTTATTAAATCATAATTAAAATAAACTTCTTCGTATCAAGAAGAAAAATTTTTATGAAATATTTTATATAAATACTTTATTAAATTGCAGAGATAAAAGTCCATGAGTATTTTTCATTTGGGTTTCATATATTTTCTTCTAATTTATATTCTTTTATAAGTTATAGTTTTTTTTACTCTATAATATTATATTTTTATTCCAACTGATAAAACTTTGAGTGCAATCTCTATATATAGTTCTCTGATATTGTTTAGTATATATTTTCATTTTTGCGGTCTGCCATTTCTATGAATTTTTTAGACTATTCGTCTAATCAAGTTCTCGTATGTATTTTCCAATTTCTTAATTATTACATATTTCAACATTTTTGTAAAAATATAATTATAATTTTATGTGGTAGGAAAATTGTTCTTTCGGGTTTTAGATGTTAAGACAGCAGTTCTAACCCAGATTGACAACAAAACTTAAACGAACAGAATTTCACTCTCGCATTCATAAAATATATTATGTTCCATAAAATATATTTTAAAATAAACTGTGAAATATTATAATTAATACAGCTTTCTTGAAATATTTACGTACGTTATATGGTATAAAATCAAAAATACAAATAATATAAATATTATTTAAATTATTTTTGAAGTTTTTCCCGAACTTTTAAATATATTTTAATTGATTTCCATTTTTATCTTGAAATTTTTGTTTTTTTGAAAAAATTTCCTTAAAATTTTCCAGATTATTTAAACAATTTTATCAATCTTTTAAAATGTTTAAAAATATTTTTAGAACTGAAAAACCCGGAATAATAAAAATTCCCGACACTGTAAGCGTCCTGAAATTATAAAATGCCGTAATATGAAAATCCCGAATTTAAAAATTCCAGGATAATAAAATTCTGGACAGTTTACAATATTATTGAACTTGAAACTTCTCGAAGAATAAAATTCGAGACCGAATGCTGTCCAATTAAAAAAATGCAAACTAGAAAATTCCCGAATCGTAGAAATTGAGAAAATAATGTTTTAATCATTATTACTTATTTATTAAAAATACAATAATCAACTATTTTGATGATAGAAACTTTGTTTGATGTTTAATTTTTTTAATTATTGTTTTAATTTAAAATAATAATAATTTTATACAAATATTATGCGACAATAAATTTAAAAACACGTGCGCTTTAAACAGAACAAAATTTGTCGAATTCAATTGAGCACTAATTTGGCGCGAATTTTATTTTTTTAATTAATTATTTTATTTTTGTGAACTTTGTTGGAAGTTAAAAAAAATACAATGCATTTTTTCGAGAAAAAAAATTCTGTCGGGAATTTTCAAATTCAGTAATATTACAAATTGTCAGGAATTTTGGGAATTTTTACAGTGATGGGAATTTTTTTTTTTTGGAAGAAGCGACTGAAAAATACCGAAAAATGAAATTCCCGACACTGTAAAATTCGTGAATCGCAAAATTCCTGAATAATGAAAATCCGGAAATTATAAAAACGCCGAAATATAAAACTTTTGAATTGAAAAATTTACGAAAAATAAAATCCCCGACAGTAAGATATGACCGAATTTGAAAACTCCCCACAGAAAATTGCTGAATTATAAAATATCCAAACTAGAAAATTTCTGAATTCAAACGATAGAAAAAATTGTCGTTCATTAAATATTATTTATTCGTTGAAAGTACAATAATAGAATACTGTTATCAAATACATTTTTTTTCTTATTTTTCAAAGTTTAGAAAATTATGATTTGAAATTAAAAAAACAATGATCAAAAAAATATTTATATTTCTGCATTAAAAATTTTGTTTGATAATGTACATAGTATTTTAAAGAATTAAACAGTTATCATTCTTTTAAATTCAAACAATGATTTAATAACATTATTTATTTGTTGTATTTTTTACATTTTTTTTTTAATCGTTTCAAATCTTTTAAAATTATTTTTGAAATCTTTCGCAACTTTTAAATATCTTTTAAACGGTTTTCAATTTTTTCTAACATTTTTGTAAAATACTGCACACAAAATTGTTTCAAGAGCTTCCAGACTTTTCCCATTTTCGTAAATATTCTGAAATGTTTTTGAATATTTTTAAACATTCTGTTTGAGTTATCGACTTTTTCAAAATAAGAAATCATTTTAAATCTTCTTAGAAATCTTTAAAAAACAAATTTTTTTAATCTCTCAAAATTCTTGAGCTCAATTTTTTTCTTAAATAAGAAACATTAAAAAACCTACAGCTTATTCGGTTTTATTTTCTAAATTAAACATTCTTCAACTATTCTTTAAAAATCAAAATACAATACTTTTGCTTTCAAATTACTACTAACGAAGTAGTAAAATTATAATTGTAACATTTAAAGTTGAAATTTATCACTCTCAAAAAGTTACAATTCATTTTTTACTTGTTTACTATTGAAAATTGTTGCTTTTTATTTAATTTCGAAATTGAATAGGTTAAAAATGGAATACGTATTTTATACTGAAATACAACTTCAATAAGATTTTGAAATTGAATAAAGGTGTTCATAAAGAATTTATTAATTTGAAGTGATTTTTAAATTGAACATTGTTCATGAAGACTCAATCGAACGTTTACACTTGTGTCACTATTTTCAATTTTTTACTACGTTTAATTTTAAAATTCAATTTCTTTTCGCGATTTTTCCTGCTCGCGAGTCTGGCTCAATTTAGAACAACTTTTTTTTAAAATAATTTTTCGGTTCTAACTTCCGGGACAATCATTTTGTGGTTTAAGGGATTTTCTACAAATCTCGTCGATGATTTTTTATTTTAAGGAATGTATGTAAAAATTATAGTATTTTTATTTTTATGAAAGATACTTTTCTTTAATAAAATTATTGGAATGAAAGAGTTTAGAAGAATTTTTTTAATCTTTTGGGGAATTAAATGAATATTTATAGGTCGGCCAAGGTTTGTTTTCTTTACAAAATTTCGCTTACGCCTAAATTTTTCTAGTTGTTTTCACTATAGTACAATTAGGTTTGTATCGTTGGCCGAAGAAATTCGTTCTATATTTTGACAAATATTCTTTATAAATCAATATTTTGCACAGTTATTATTTTATAAACCTGAAAACCCCAAATTTCAATGTTTTCTATACAAAACACAATCAATGAGTGACATAACGAAAAGCAAAAATAATAAGAGTCAATTTATTCAGCAAGAAGCAATATGAACAAGACTGACCTTCAGCGAACATTAAATATATATATTTTTTAAAGTTGACAAAAATCAGGCGCTATTTTCTTTAAAAAAAAAAAACATTTGTGGGGGATTTTCAAACTAAACCTTTGTTCAGTTCTTTCAGGCACTCCTAATTTTTAATAGCCCTACTTTCAAATTTAGCTGAAGTTATACGATTTGAATTATTCTAAAATAATGATTCAAATATTAAAATATGTTCATCTCTCATACTGTTTGAAATGTTTCAATCTGAAATTATCAAACAATTTCAATTCAATAATTCTTACATATTTAAATACCTTTAAATTTCAAATTATTCAATATACTGAAGACTACAAATTTTAAATGTCTTAACTATTAAGACTTTACATATTTTTGGAATTGCTGCTCTGTAGATTAAATACCATTTATTCTTTTATTAAGAAACTATAACCAAAAGCGTTTAAAGAGTTTTCAAACGAGTTATAAAAAGCTTTATAAAACGTCAAAGGTTTTAATGGTGTAATATATATAATAGAAACGCTTCTAATTTTAAATGAATCGTCTTTGTCAGGTTTCACCTACAATTATTCGATTTTAAAATTCATAATTTACAATTGGAAAAATAAAAAATAAAATTTGAATTAATTTATATTTAAAACCAAATAAATTTGTATACTTCAGTCTGAATGCAGCTGAATACATTGAATTTAAACTTTTTACCTTTTCATGTCGTAGCAATTTCGAATCCCAGATTAAGTTATTTTTGCGAAACGTCGATCGCCCCCCCCCCACCCATATTTGTTGACTTACCGTATATACTTTTAGAGGACGCCTGAAATATATGATCAAATAATATTCCCGATTCGGTCAGATTCTCTCTGTCGCAAATAATAAAATTCCAAAACTAATAAAATTCCCGAAGAGTTTATAATATTACCGAATTTGAAAATTTCCAAATAATAAAAGTCCAGGAAAGCTGGCTCAAGCTTTAGATCTTAAAAAATTGAGCTTTATATGTCAAACTTTTCTAACCTCGAAAAATCTTTCTACTGTTTTACCGTCATATTTTGCGCAGAATGAGAATGCAGTATTCGGCTTCATAGTACGGAAAGGACAGCACCTCGATAGGGCAGAAAATATGATATTTTATATATATAATTAAAAAGTTGTCATAAGAACAACCGCAGGATTTCGCCGGAGCGGATGCTAATCTGAAAAATTGCACCCGCTTCCAGCGAAATCGCGGTAAAATTTTAGCCACAACCACGTCTCACAACCGTGAGATAGGTGGTTACAGTCTGTAAAGGAACCAATACAACGATCCAGCAAAAGCCTCGTGCACCATAAGAACACGGAGCGACCCAAGGACAACCGCCTTCTGCATTTTTCCCGCAAGTGTTCTAGCATATTGTTGACACGCAAGGATGCTTTTTAGGCCATCACCAAGTGAAAGCTTGGCACCTCCAAGAGCGCCGATGATAAGGACGATCAGTTTAACAGAATATTCCGGGTACAATCGTTGCAACTCCTTTATAAGGTCTCGAT
>NC_046664.1:91277408-91296022 GCF_010883055.1 Belonocnema kinseyi
CTCAATTTCCCTAGGAGCATTTAGAGGAGCGATATTAAGGTGAATGCCGTAGGAGTGACAGAGATGGTAATAAAGCACTCTTAGTGTCGCATTGTGCCTTTGGATGAAGGTCGTTCCCGCATGAGTTGGACAACTAGATAGTATTTGAGCTAAATGCTCGGGGTGTGCATGGCACGCCCTGCAGCTATCATCGGGAATGTCTTGGCTCAAAATGTGGCGACGGTATGTTAAGGTGGAAATGACACTGTCTTGGCATGCCAAAATGAAATCCTCCTTACCAGACTTCAGTCCGGACGATTTAAGGAAAGCAAATGTTATCTCACACGACATTGACTGATCCTCCACATTTCTGTGGAAGATACCGTGCATCCTCTTATCAAGGAACTGTTCACGAAAGTTTTTCTCTTGTGCTTTCTTAATCCGGGCTTTCAGGAGTGAGTACTCGAAATAGATAAGATTTGATGCATTTCACTCTCCCATAAAACTGAAGTTAAGTCCAAGTGTTTCAGCAGTCTCCTCCGCTGCTTTGTACAGAAATGCTCCTTTGCCCACTTCTTCGTGATTCCTGACCATTTTGAGAAGAGGGTCTTTTCCATTTGCCACTCTATGTGCTGTACCCAGAATAATCCTGTTGTGAAGACATTCAAGATTCAATATTCCGCGACCCCCTTCACGGCGTGAGATGTACAGTCGCGGAACGGAAGACTTAAAATGCATGCTTTTTTCATGTGCATAACCTTTCTTGTCCCGATATCAAGAGATCTGAACCCGCTCTTCGTCCATGGAGCTACTCCAAATGAATAGAGTAGTACCGGGATAGCAAGCATGTTCGTTGCAGATACTTTGTTCCTCGCCGACAGTTCGGAAGACCAAATCTGTCGGATGAGACGTTTGTATCTGCTTCGGAGTGTATCCTTTATAGATTTCACATCCTGAACGCGGGTCTGTGGCGCGCCCAGGTACGTATAAGTCTCTTGAGCGCAAAGGTGTCGTATGGCGCTACTATCAACGAGCTCAGGATCTTCAGGGATGCCATTAAGTTTTCCCCGCTTCAAATAAACCTTGGCGCATTTGTCTAACCCAAATTCCATTCCAATTTCCTTAGTATATCGTTCGACAATCCCCAGAGCTAGATGCAGTTGCTCTCTGTCTTTATCATAGGTCTTAAGATCGTCCATGTAAAATACATGAGTGACCTTGTACTTTCGTTCTGCAGGTTTGCCGCACAAGTACCCGGCGGAATGGCGCAGTGCTAGAGATAGTAGCAATAATGTAAGGCAAAAGAGGAGTGGGCTCATGGTGTCGCCCTGAAAGACACCTCTCTGAAACGTGACCTTCTTAGTTGTCACACGATTTTTGCCAGATGAGATAGTAAATCTGGTTTTCCACAGCGGCATCAATCTCTCTATGCACCCAACTATTTGCGGATGAACCTTTAAGATTTCCAAAAGACAAATGATAAGTCTATGGGATGTCGAATCGAAAGCTTTCCGATAATCAATCCAGGCCATCGATAGGTCATGCTGTTAGAATGCTGCATCTTTGCAGACACAACTATTGATGAGCAGGTTCTCCCGACATCCGGCAACGCCTTTCTTTGAGCCTCGTTGTTCATACATTTCTTGTCCCACAGGTTCAATTGCCCGAACAATCCTATCATTTAGGATAGCTATGAATATATTATAAAGCGTGTTCAGACAAGTTATTGCCTGTAGTTCTTCGGGTCAGATAAGTTGCCTATTTTCGGCAGGAGTATTGTGCGCCCTTCCACCAACCACTCTGGAATCGTCTCTTCCGACTTCAAATATGAGGTGAAAATACGGGCCTAATGCTGATGGGTTGAAGAAAACTTCTTCCACCAGAAGGTTTTGATACAATCTGGTCCCGGTGCGGAATAGTTCTTCATCCCTCTTAATACTTTTTTCACCTCCTCGGTAGTGATGGTGGGGCATTCTTTATCAGGTGTTATGAGGGCAACACATAACTCCTTGAAGCTATTTATATTTTCTGAGTGTTCGTCCAGTCTATACTAAACTTCGTAGACTACTCTCCAAAATACTTCGACTTCCTCTGGTTTGGGTGGGTGTACGACAGTAACTGGAGGATCTTGGAAGAGCTGAGATGGGTCAGAGAAAAACTGTTGATTTTCTCTGACCCACCTCTCCCTCCACTCTAGACTTTTCTTAGCGTCAGATAGTATCCGTATTCTCTCAACAATATGCTGCCTGATGGTCCGCAGCTTTGACTTGTTAAGTGTGTGATAACGGGTCCGGAGTTCGCGCGCGAACTTTCGATCCTTGGCGGTAAAATTCCTACCAGATGTGATGTAGTCAATCACACATTGAATGCGGGACGCGTACTGTCTTGCCCAGCCTATCTTTATGGCAAGTCGATGCATTCGTCTTTTGGTCTTATGATCAGCCGTTGGTTTTTTTTACGGTTCGCATCGGCCAAAGCTCTCGCTGCATTATACACACAATAATTGATAGCCCAGAGGTCGGTTTCACCGGAAAAATGTCCGCGAAGCTTGTCATGCATTTCAGCCAGATCTTTAGGCTTGAGAGAAACCTTGGTGCTGATGTTTCTCCGGGTCGTAAAGGATCGGTCTTCATCTATTGGATGACTGTCCGCGGTTGGTCTTAGTGTGGCCTCTCTTTCTTTGTTGCCGGCTTGTTCTAGCTGTGGTAGAGTAGGCGTTCCGCTTACATAGCCCCTTTTACGGAGTAGTTCAGCATGGTTTCGCAGACGTTGCTGCGAAAAGTGCGATGGCTCCGGGTGTTTCTCGCATCACAGCGCATGCAACCGTGCCATGTAACCCCGTTCACGGGCCACACTCGCATCGCAGCACTCTAGCAAGTCGTGATTCAGTTGCTCCGTCCACCCAGAGGTAGCAAGATCCCGCCGATCCATCGCATTGAATCCATTTTCATTAGCTCCCCCAGCTCTAGATTGGTCGGAATTGTTGGCCGACCCATTGTCGGGAGCCCTGCGCGTTCTGTTGTTTTGGACCGCACTTACTACAACTATTTATTTTTGTAACCATATTCAGCAGAAACCCTTGTTACAGGGACCCTCTATCCGCAACCCGAGGACGCGTTCGGTGGCTTTGTCATAGGCTGTTCTTTCCGTTCTTCGAAGCCGAATACTGCATTCTCATTCTGCGCAAAATATGACGGTAAAACAGTAGAAAGGTTTTTCGAGGTTAGAAAAGTTTGACATATATCGCTCAATTTTTTCAGATCTGAAGCTTGAGCCAGGTTTCCTGGATTTTGATTATTTGGAAATTTTCAAATGCGGTAATATTATAAACTGTTCGGGAATTTTATTAGTTTTGGAATTTTATTATTTGAGACAGAGAGAATTTGATCTAATCGGGAATATTATTTTAAAATGTATTTCAGGCGGCAGCAATTCCAAATATATGTAAAGTCTTAATAGTTAAGATATTCAAAATCTGTAGTCTTCAGTATATTGAATGATTTGAAATGTAAAGATATTTAAATATGTAAGAATTATTGAATTGAAATTGTTTGATAATTTCAGATTGAAACATTTCAAATTATTTAGTTAGAAATTAAAATCGCATCAAGTTACAGCATGAGAAATAAACATATTTTAATACTTGACTCATTATTTTAGAACAATTAAAATCGTATAACTTCAGATAAATTTAAAAGTAGGACTATTAAAAATTAGAAGTGCCTGAAAGAACTGAACAAAGGTTTAGTTTAAAAAGCCCCCACAAATTATTTTTTTTTAAGAAAATAGCGCCTGATTTTTATCAACTTTAAAAAATATATATTTAATCTTCGGTGAAGGTCAGTTTTGTTCAAAGTGCTTGTTCCTGAATAAATTGACTCTTATTGTTTCTGTTTTGCGTTATGTCACTCATTGATTGTGTTTTCCATAGAAAAAAATTTAAATTTGGGGTTTTCACTTTTATAAAATCATAACTGTGCAAAATATTGATTTATAAAAAATATTTGTCAAACTATAGAACGGATTTCTTCGCCCAACGATACAAACCTGAATTGTACTATGGTAAAAACAACTAGAAAAATTTAGTCGTAAGCGAAATTTTGTAAAGAAGACAAACCTTGGCCGACCTATAAATTTTTTTTTCATTCCCCGGAAGATTAAAAAAAACTCTTCGAAACACTTTCATGGCAATAATTTTATTGAAGAAAAATATTGTTTATAAAAATAAATATAGTATAATTTTTACATACATTTCTTAAAATAAAAAATCATCGACGAGATTTGTAGAAAATCTCTCAAAGAATAAAATTATTGTCCTGGAAGTTAGAACGGAAAAATTATTATAAAAAAAAAGTTGTTCTAAATTGAGCCAGACTCGCGCCAGGAAATATCGCGAAAAGAAAGTGAATTTAAAAATTGAACGTAGTAAAAAATTGAAAGTAGTGACACAAGTGTAAACGTTCGAATGAGTCTTCATGAACAATGTTCAATTTAAAAATCACTTCAAATTAATAAATTCTTTATGAATACCTTTATTCAATTTCAAAATCGTATTGAAGTACTACTTCAGTATAAAATATTCCATTTTTAACCCATTCAATTTGGAAATTGAATAGAAAACAACAATTTTCAATAGTAAACAAGTAAAAAATGAATTGTCACTATTTCAGAGGGATAAATTTGAACTTTAAATTTTACAATTATAATTTTCCAAAATATTTACAAAAATGGGAAAAGTCTGGAAGCTTTTGAAACAATTTTGTGTGCAGTATTTTACAAAAATGTTAGAAAAAATTGGAAATCGTTTAAAAGATATTTAAAAGTTGCGAAAGATTTCAAAAATAATTTAAAAAGATTTGAAACAATTTAAAAGAAAATGTAAAAAATACAATAATTAAATAATGTTATTAAATCATTCTTTGAATTTAAAAGAATAATAATTGTTTAATTTCTTTTAAATACTATGTACATTATCAAACAAAATTTTTCATGCAGAAATATAAATATTTTTTTGATCATTGTTTTTTTAATTTCAAATCATAATTTTCTAAACTTTGAAAATTAAAAAAAAATGTATTTGATAACAGTATTCGATTATGGTATTTTCAATGAATAAATAATATTTAATGAACCACAATTTTTTCTATCGTTTGAATTCAGATATTTTCTAGTTTGGATATTTTATAATTCAGCAATTTTCTGTGGGGAATTTTTAAATTCGGTCATATCTTACCGTCGGGAATTTTATTTTTCGTGAATTTTTCAATTCGAGAGTTTTATATTTCGGCGTTTTAATAATTTCCGGATTTTCATTATTCAGGAATTTTGCAATTCACGAATTTTACAATGTCGGGAATTTCATTTTTCGGTATTTTTCAGTCGCTTCTTCAAAAAAAAAAAATTCCCAAAATTCCTGATAATTTGTAATATTACTGAATTTGAAAATTCTCGACAGAATTTTTTTTCTCGAAAAAATTCACTGTATTTTTTTAACTTACAACAAAGTTCACAAAAATAAAATACAATTATTGTTATTTTAAATTAAAACAATAATTTAAAAAATTAAACATCAAACAAAGTTTCTATAATGAAAGTAGTTGATTATTGTATTTTTAATAAATAAGTAATTATGATATTAAACATTATTTTCTCAATTTCTACAATTCGGGAATTTTCTAGTTTGCATGTTTTTTAATTGGACAGCATTCGGTATCGAATTTTATTATTCGGGAAGTTTCAAGTTCAATAATATTGTAAACTGTCCAGAATTTTATTATCCTGGAATTTTTAAATTCGGGATTTTCATATTTCGGCATTTTATAATTTCAGGACGTTTACAATGTCGGGAATTTTTATTATTCTGCATTTTTCAGTCCTAAAAATATTTTTAAACATTTTGAAAGATTGATAAAATTGTTTAAAAAATCTGGAAAATTTTAAGGAAATTTTTTCAAATTTTACAAAAATTTCACGATAAAAATGGAAATCAATTAAAATATATTTAAAAGTTCGGGAAAAACTTCAAAAATAATTTAAATAATATTTATATTATTTGTATTTTTAATTTTATACCATATAAGGTACGTAAATATTTCAAGAAAGCTGTATTAATTATAATATTTCACAGTTTATTTTTAAATATATTTTATGGAACATAAGATATTTTATGAATGCGCCAGTGAAATTCTGTTCGTCTAAGTTTTGTTGTCAATGCGAAACCTAATCTTGCTTAGAACTGCCGTCTTAACGTGTAATAATTAAGAAATTGGAAAATTCATACGAGAACTTGATTAGACGAATAGTCTAAAAAAGTCATAGAAATTGCAGACCACAAAAATGAAAATAAATATTAAATAATATCAAAGAACTATATATAGAGATTGCACTCAAAGTTTATCAGTTTGAATAAAAATATAATAATATAAATATATGAAACCAAAATGAAAAATACTCATGACCTTTTATCTCTGGCATTTAATAAAGTATTTATGTATATAAAATATTTCATAAAGATTTTTGTTCTTGATACTGAGAAGTTTGTTTTAATTTTGATTCAATAAAGTAACCATGTTTTGCAAAGTTATAAATGCAAAGAAAATTTTAATTGCGAATTTACTTTGAATTTAAACGTTTCTTGTCCGAGCTAAGTTACCATAAGTGCGCATCGAGGGGTCTACAGAGATATGAGTGCTATCGACGGGTTGCGGTGGATAGAGGGGAACTGACAATTTTCGCCGGACGCGCCGTCTATATTTATCGCGGGCAACTAAGCGCGCACCACATCTACGTTTATAATATCTTTATCTCTACGTTATTTTGAACCGAAAAAGTCACTTTTTTCTCACTGTATAGCCTGATAAACATTTTTATGCAAGTGTATCAGATTGATTTGAGCACAATCGGGTACTCTAACTTCAAATTCCGGTTAGTTGATTGTGCTTAGAGAAACTGAAAGGCCTTCAACCGATACAAGGATGAAACAGATTTGCGCAAATGCATTCCACACTTGAAAAATATTACTATTTAGTCATTTATGAATCACTTTTACGTTTAGAGTATTTTCTCCAAAAAGCGGTATGCATTCGCATGTCAAGATGTACCAACTATGCTAATCTTTCTGAAATTTCCACCTATTCTATCATGATCATGACGTCACGCTAAAACGCTCAACGTGCAAATGCAAGGGCGCACGCATGCCTAAAGCGCTCGTATCGATACAAGGCCAGGGCAGCCAATGAACGTCGCTGGAAAAAATCGCCCCACGACTCTCGGTAAAGAAGCGGGGAGCTCTAGCTTTGAAATACCCAAATGCTAACGTTTCGCGGCCCTTGGAGTACTGTACTGAAAAATGTATTTAATTACCTTAAGAGCTTTGAAATTGATTTAATTCCATAGTAATCTTATACAATTCTCTAGAATCTTTTATAATATATTAATACCTTATTACTATTTTAATCAAAACTTTTACTCAAGTGAACCCGGTTATACATCATAGCCACTGACTAAGCTAAGTGACTAATGACATTAAGATGTTATAAGTCAATCCAATTTGATGCTTGAAACCCTCTGCGCTGATGTTCTAGGTATAGAATTACGAGCGGCCGCGAGTGTTGGAGGTGACAACAGTCACCTCTGGATGCTTTCTTAGATCTACCATCTGCTACTCCACAGGTTTTTAGTCAGTTTCTTCCTGATGGTCAAGAAAGTTTCTCACAATGCGACAGGTGTTTAATAAAACTGCCTTCGGAGCTGCTACCAATACCCTACTGACTCCTAAATGTTTAAGATGTTCAGTACAACTTGCGTGTACATTGCCTGTAGCCGAAATCACAATGAGATGAATAGATGCATGATTCACATTCCTCCATATGGTTTTCACTTCATGCCTTAACTCGCTATAATTGCGGATCTTGATTGAATAGGTTAACTGCAAATTTTGGTTAAGTTAACTATCAAAGTCGATGATGTTGACTCTTCCACCTTTTTTTTCTCGCAGCACGATGTCAGGTCGATTGACTCGGATGTAATGATCCGTTTGGATAGTAACATCCCAATATAAGATGCTTTCTAAAACGGGCATTGCAATGTATCTATTTTTTTAAGAGTTCTAGGCTTAGGGCAAGATGTTGATGTATAATGCCTGCTACATCATTATGTCTGCGTATATTTTCTTTGAGCCCTCACGCGGCAGCCATCAATAATGTGTTCGATGAATTCGTTGGTATCTTCACATAATCGGTACCGCTCAACCACGTCTTGATGTAACACGTGTTTGCGATAATTCCTGGTGCTGACAACCTGGTCCTGTATCGCAATGACGAATCCTTTTGTCTCTGGATACAAAACACCCTTTCTTAGCCAAATATTAGATGCCCCACTATCCACTTCATTTTGATCTTAAGTTCTGGGGTGCTCGCCATGGATAGCTTTTTGCCTCCATTGTGTTTCTAATTTCTCTGTGATTTCTGTCCTGATATTCAAGGCCCCATCTGAGGATAAATTTAAGGACATGTAGTCAACTCCGGTTAAACAGATGTCTTTACACGGGTGAACATAACAGCTAAGGTATAATTCAAGATTAAGTCCTTCAGAATGAGTACATATACCACCAGGCGACTCCACTTCGCAGAATATGAACCTGTGAAAAATTGTCTTTTATTAAGGTGGGCTTAGAATAATTGCCTGAATTTGATCATAACCAGTGATAATCCGCTGCTGCATCCGACTAGAAGTACTCGCATTTCTATTCTTTAAACCCCCATTAATTTTTTCTTATCTCCTAAAAACTTTCGAAACCTTCGAAATTCCTGGAAAATTTGTTAATCTTTTAAAAATGCATTGTAATCTTTGAAAATAACATACAATATTTTAAATCCTTTAAAAACCCTTCAAATAATTAAAATAAATTAGAAATTCCTTGGAACCTTTGAAAATTCCCTAAAACGTTTCAAGTCATATTAAATATCTTAAAATCTCTTGAAACTGTTTAAACCCCTTGAAAATCGTTTTGAATGTTAATACTCTACAAGGTTTCAAACCCTTTAAAATTCATTGACATTTTTTAAAACTCTAGAAATTATTTGAAATTTCTTAAAATACACTAAAATCTTAAAAATCCTTGTTTTCAAAATACCTGTAGAGATTTCAAATCTTTTCAAATCCCTTAAAGTAATTGAAATCCTCAGAAATCTTATTAAATTCCTTACAATCTTTACATACGTCATAAATCCTTATAGATTCTACTAAATAATATCTTCCAATATTCTATTAAATCCTTTAAAACCCCATTCAAATTTGTTTAAATTCTTAAAATGGTTAAAATCCTCGGAAATTGTTTGAAAACTTTTTTTTAATACCTTTAAATCTTTTAATAGATCCAAAAGTATTATAAACCCTTTGAAATCTGTTGGCATTTTCAAAGCTCTTGAAAATTCCTTGGAATTTTTAAAATCGCCCTCACATCTTTTAAATCCTTTGGAATCCCATCAAAGTGTTAAAACCTATTGAAAATGCCTTTGAATCTTTGAAAATACCCGACAATATTTTAAAACCTTGGAAATCTATTGAAATTCCTTAGAACTACTTAAAACTTTTGAAAACTTTTGCAATTAAATTGAGAAGCAACTTTTCACGGAAAAAAAAAATACTAATCACGAAGTTGTGCAATATGCAGTATTCATTCTAAATATTCATCGGATCACTGAACCTGCGTCAGAAGTAAATGCAAGTGGTGACTCGACTTATTTTATTTTTTATGCTTCCTCTCTTGAATTCCCTCTTTATCTCTTTTTCTCTGACAATGAGTCTCACTCGTGCTCCTGGTGAGGGGAACCAATGACGTATTTTTCGCTCTGTTTTTCCCTCTATTCCGCGAGCATTTTTACGTATGAAATAAAAACACTTGCAGCAACGGACGAAGCAGCGCAAATTACACGAACAGACTGAAATGCGCGGAGTACCGTTCTCTACCGCACACGCACTTAGAGATACATATAAAGCCCCGTGTTAGTTACACAGCTCCATTCACCTTGCTGACTTAAATACGTATTTTACGCACATTCATACCTATCTCGCGCAATTCTATTTTATTCAAGTGCTGTCTAACAGTGTTACGAAAAATACCTTTCTTTTGCAATGAGTGAATATTGTTTGATAAAACGGCATTCAAAGCCTTTTACATACGAATTTTAAATGAAACTTTTCAGCTGATATAACGTTTCTTTAAGCTTCAAACAATTATTAAAAATGTTTTGCCCGGTATACGCATAAAGTGAAAAATTTATCACACACTGGGGGATGAAAATTAAAATTTTACAGAATTTTAAAAAATATTAACAAATAATCAAATATTTTAATATACAGTGAAAAATTTATTTTTTCCTTCTGCTAAAACTTCACTAAAAAGTAGAACTCTTTTTTTAAGGAATAATTTTCTGCACGTACTACCTTTGACTTGAGATGCGCTGTTTTCTTAATAGAAAAACTCCATGAACTTATTTCTAATGTAAACACATGATTCTGGGATCTCACTGTTGGTCTTTTTACAGATTTACGGAATATTATTTTAGTACCAATTGAGATTTTTTGCCGAATCTCATTTTAATACCTATAAGAGCCCTGAAATGTTCACTTGTTTTTACAGCATTATTTACATTATTACAGTCAGTTCCATCGTGACTGCCACCAGAAAGACGTGAAAAATGTATTATCTATGGGATGGGATTCAGGAAAATTTATTCTAATATGCACTTTAGGTTTTGGTCCATTAACATAAGTTTTAAGACATGGGAAAGACGTATTATGCAATGATTATAACCTATGCAAGTCGTTTCCAAGCCTTGTGCACGCATCCAAAAGGACCCAAGATGACTTTCACAGCGGCTGCGAGCAAAATGAGAAAGTCAAAGGATTTTGTAAGCAAGTGAGGGAAATGGTATGAAGAGGTAGAAGACATTGACTATTTGCCAGACAGGCGCAAGATGCATGTGACAACGAGAAAGTAGAATAAGATGATCATCAAGCTTTTTGAGAAACACCCCACTTATAATTTGCGGCAAACTCAAAAAGTTTTGTCAAGAAAGGAAGTGAATTTAAGCCTGCAGACGATACAACGCCGTTTGGAATCTGCCAGCTATGAATAAAGGAGCACGGTGCTGAAACAGCTCTTGAAACCAGAGCACATTGAAAAGCGACTGGCATGGGCGAACGAAAATATCCAACGCGACTGGTCGAACGCAGTGTTGACAGGTGAGTCATAATTCTGGGCATCAGTTCGTACACCACGTGTGTGGCCCGTATGCGGCCTACCATTCGTCCAACGCAGTGTTAAGTTCACTGGCAACCTGAACGCAAAAAAGGATGCCTAAAATCTATCAGCCGTCTTTGGTAAAATCTACATAGAAGTGGCTTAGGAAAGAAAATACAGAATGAATACTTCAGGAAGACAACGACCCAAAGCACCACAGCCACTTGTGCAAACAGTGGAAAGGGAAAATGGGATCACTATCTTGAACTGGCCCTCACAATCCCCAAATCCCAATGACATTGTGTAGTCTACAATGAAGCAGAAACTTCGGGGAAAGCGTGTTTTCAACATCAAACAGCTGACTCGACACCTGCTTGACATTTATAAACTTTTTCCCAGCACCATGGCCGAAAGTTTGGTGGAAAGCATGACCGTACGCTTCCAAACTATAATTGAAAATCATGAGAATTGGACGCTATATTAGGTAAAGGCATTACAGTTCAAATACTCTTTCTTGAACTTCTGACGCTGATTTTCATAAAGATTTTTTTAAGCAGAAACCTTGAAATTAAAAATATTTTAATTATTCCTTACAAACAAACGTCCATGCACACTTTAATACCAACCTAATTTTACGACCACTCGCTCTTATCGCTTTTTCTTCTACGCTTCACTATTATTCATCAGTAAGGCTGCAAGTTATGTAACTATATAACAAGTTAACAATAGCTATTGTTGTAAACCATCTCTATATCAAAATATTCACAGTAGGCCACGAAAGTATTCGAACACCTCTTTTTTGAGGATTGATTACGTTTTCTTTATTTTAATCATGTCAGGACCAAACATTTTCTTTTTAAAGGTCTAAATGCTTTTAAAATTCTATATACAATGAGCCCATGATGATACTGCAAAAATAAGTTAAAATTCAAAGTTTTCTAAAATTTTAGTTAATTTTTAAAATAGTCGATATTTTTTAATGTCCTTAGGTTCTTTTTAAACCTATGTATGGACAGTATCGGAACAGCTTTTTAACATAAGTGTAAATGGAAAAAATTTGAAAACATTTTATCTATGTGCAAATCAGCATAAAAATTAAAAAGATATATATTTTGAGGAAATTTGATAGAAACTTCATGATTATGTGTTTAATTTATTTTGAAAAATATTGTTCTTAGCACAAACAACATTGAAATTTTTCTACCATTTTTATTACAACTTTAAGTTCTTACATTGTGACAGGACGAACTTTTACATTCAGGTTTATAAGCTGTTTCGGTACTTTTAAAATATAGCTTTAAAACAAGCAAAAGAACATTAAAAACTGTTGATTATTTCGAATATTACCTAAAATTCAACAATCTATTGAAATTTACGCTATTGTTGCAATATCTATTGAAAAAATAGACAAATTGTCTTCATTCTAGGTTCATTTTATACAGAATTTTGAGAGTATTCGCCCCTTGAAAGAGAAAAATTGTCGCTCCGACATGATTAAAATAAAGAAAACTTAATTAATCATTAATAAATAGGTATACGAATACTTTGATGGCCTAATGTCATCAATTTGTTTTTATATTTAAATTTCTCTTCACCCAGGGTGGTCCTGAAGCTTCCTTTTCAAGATTCCCTAACTTGCCACGGAATTTACCTAACAAGTTTTTAATTCTTTCTTAACAATAATATATATAGTTTCGATTTAGGTGAAAATTCAAATTTTCTAACAGTAGCATTATATAAGATTTTCTAAGTCCTAGATATTGCTTTAGGAAATTTTTCACCCTTCGTCTAAATCGCTGTTTTTCACACCTTCCACCTGCAAACAAAGTTCATTTTGGATCTGTTGATTATTTAAATAACGCCTTACAGATTTTTGGAAAAAATCGGCAAAAATTAGAATTACTTTTAAATGTATTTTCTATATGAGAGTATTATTAATAAAGTCGAATGTTCGAAAACTTGTGCTATAAAAATTTAGATTTATCAAAACATAGGCGAGAATTATAATGAGTTAATAAAATCATATCACCGCAATAAATACATTAAATAAAAAGAGGCGTAGCAGAATTTTAAAGTTAAGGTTAATGACGTTCAGAAGCGTATGTGGAGTTAGTGGACATTTTTAAATTAGCTTTATTAAAGCACCTAAAACTGCTCAATTAAATTTCTCGCAGTTACTTTTCTACGCGATCTGTCCAAAAAGTATCCGATCTTCTGATGTACCAGGCATAAAAGTCACCTTTCAGAATAGCTAACAACTGTTTGACCGCATTAATTTTTATTTCCTCTACATATTCAAATTCCTATGCTTTAAGAGGATACTTTATTTTGATAAATAGCCATAAATCACAGAAAGCCAAGTCTATGTGTATATATGTATGGGGGCTTTCAAAATTGTGTAAGGCCATGTTTTGCCAGAAATTGCTGAATAAGCTGCGATGAATAGTCAGCTTCATTGAAGTGGGAAAGTACCCAGTCACCACTTCCTCTATGTCTCTCACTGTTAAATGTCAATTTTTATTTATTAACATTTTTAACACTCCTTCGACATTTTGCGGACTTTTCACCGTTGCTGGCCTGCCAGAAAGAAGGTCATTTTTCATTGCATTAAGACCACTTTTAAACCTTTTAAATCATGCTTAAATTCAATTCGGAAGGCTATTCACTCTGAAGTCGAACGTTTCGAGCGTTAGAATTTTTCGTGAAGTCTTAAACGAAATCACGGAATGCTTTGAAAAGAATAAACTCGTAACATTGAAACGGATTTAGCTATGACGAAGTCAGTCAAAAAGTCACCAAAGTACGATTAAAGTCACACGACATTGCTAAAATAACATTGCATTGACTTCAGCGGACTTCACAATGAATAGCCTCTTGATTCAATTATCACTCATAGATTCAGCACGCTACTTTTTCTGAATCATAACAACGGTTTCCACACATGAGCCGCCAAGTTTTTGACGAAATTTAATGCACACTGATTACTCGGTGCGTTTCGTTATCCTAGAATGGGAGACGTTCGAGGTTAGACGTCTACGTGATTGCGTATACTAAATGGTAAATATCTGTTTTTGACAATATTATAACTGCTGAAAAAGAACTTTCTGTAAAAATAGATAAAAATATAAAATAATGATGTTAATTTTGAAAAAGAAAGATAATGTTTATTTGAAAAACCTGAAAGTACATAAGTATTTAACAAAACAAATTGAAAAAATAGTTATACTAGTTATGTTATATAATAGTTGTGGTCTGTAAATTCCGAAAAACACTAACGCGGTCTAAGAACGTGGGTTATGTTGAGTTCAGAATTCGCTCAAATTCCTACAGTAACGGTTGTAGCTTACTACTGACTAGATATTCTTAAAGGGCAAATACCTCGTTTGCGCTCAAAATAGCCCATTTTTCAAGACAAAGGGTTAGAGATAATTTTTTTAGAATCCAGATGATGACTTTTCTAAAGTTAACATAATTTCCAACGTCCAAGCAGCAATAAATAATCTTTTAGAAAATTTTGAAGTTTGGGTGTGGGTAAACATTCGAACGGTCTGACGGTCCTAGGAGCGATAATATTAAAAGACCAGATTTCGAAATTTCTAATATTCTTAATGAAACATTATTATTTTTTGTGGTTGTAGGAACATGAATCCAAAGTCAGGTATATGTGAACCATGCGCAACGCATATGTATTAGCACTTACAGAATTTCCTACGTCATAAGTATTGTATATTTCGATCGCCTATAACTCCAACGAAAGAGGATTAAAATGCCTCTATTGGCTGTATTTGTTCTTTCAACTATACGTAAAGAGAACGTTTACGTGTCAGGAAAGTCAATATAATCTATCTATTGAACAATCAAATTTTCATATGATGTTTCTAAAAATATGGCATGTCTTTATCTGCAGTGGAAGACATTTGCAAGTTTTCTACAGAAACTTTTTGTTAGAATTTTTAAATTAAATACAATAATCTGCAATTACTTACAGCAATGTAAAAATGGGTAAATTTCGGAAAAATGCATGATTACTTGCAAAATACTTTAATAAATTTTAAAAATAGAAAAAAGTGCAGAAAAGGTCCATCCCCTTCGATTTTTTTCAAACTGGCATAGTATAGTTTTTGTATTTTTTCAAACTGAATCCAAATATGTCCGAAAAAATTGGTGCTCTATTACCTTTTTTTGCTCTTCAAATAGTTTCATGGAAGTGTCAGACTGTATCTTTCCCCTATTTCCCCAATCGTCTATTTTCCTCCCCTCTCCAATTCTTTTATAATTCGGCTTTCAGCCATTTCCAATGACCCCGATTTTGTTGGTGGCCGTCGAAAAGAGGTTCAGCCTGTGTATAAAGAGGAATTGTGAACCATACCTCCTCTCTTCAATCAAACCTTGACTCTTTTAGCAAACTGATTCTACGTATTTTTTCATTAGGACGAGTCACCCACCTTTCCAAAGTCTCTGATTAAATATTCAATATATCTCAAAAGTGATAATAGAGCTACAATTTTTTGGTCAGATTCAAGTTCAGTGTGAACTAATACAAAAAATAACTACGTTTCATTCAAATGGAATATAATCGACCTTTTCGCTTCACTTCCAAGCTTGAGCATTTATAGATAGACCATTTAAAATTAATGGTCAAAGTATCGACAACTATGGTTTTGTGATTTTGAGTCCTTCTTTGTTGAAGCTCGTTTAATTTAACAAAGATATTCTAATCACGTGGCTCGTGCTTCACACTCAATTAAAATATCACCAAAACGCGAATTTTTCTATATTATGTTGAACTAGGTTATATTAAATGTATATTATATTAATTTCTGTACCTCGGTCCGGGACTGCTTATTAAGCAATATTGAGCATATTTTTGACAGGATTCAGGTTCTATCTAACCGTAGGAGAACTATAGAGCGGAGAGAGAGGTGGGTCACAGAAAATCAACAGTTTTTCGCTGACCCATCTCGAATCTTAAGACCCTACAGTTACTTTCGACCACCCGTAAAAACCAGAAGAGGCATTTTTGAGAGAAGTCTACGAAGTTCAGCATCCACTTAAAGAAAGCTGAAAAAACATGAATTGGTTAAAGGAGCTGTGCAGTACGCTCATAATACCTAAGAAGGAATGCCCACCTATCACTACCGAGAAGGTGAAAAAAGTATTAACAGACATGAAGATTTATTCCGCTCAGGGACCACGTTCGGGTGGGAGAAGTTTTCTTAAACCCATCAGCATCTGAGCCGCATTTTCACCTCATATCTAAAACGGAAGAGCCTATTCCAGATTGGTTAGTGAAATTATTCGTAGCCGGAAGAACCTCCTCATCGATAGATGAGTCTGGAAAAATGCATTATCATATCAGCGCAACCTATTAATAACCTGGATTGAATACCCGAAAGATTTTTATTAAAAATACATCAGACTTATCATCTGTTATCCCGAATATTATGTTAAGCAAGTCGTGCTGATCATCAGTGTGCTTAGAGCTGCCAAGATTTCCCTAGTTAATAACCTGACATGCCTCCCCGTGTGTCAACAAAATGCTATGACAGTTACGGGAAAAATATAGAAGGTGGTCGTACTTGTGTCTCCTTCGTATCCTCGGAATTCACGAGACTTTTCCCGGATCATTGTATTGAGTCTATCACAGACTGGGAGAGGTGTCAGGACTACTGCCGTAAAAGTGGCAGAGATGATAATAAAAAACTCTTAGTGGCGCATTGTGCCTTTCGATGTATCTCATACCCGCATGAGTTGGACTATATAGTATGTGTCCTAGGCACTCAAAGGGTAGATGACACGCTGTGCAGATATCATAGGAAATGTCTTGCTTTAAATTTGACGACGGTATGCTTAAGTTGAAATGACACTGTCTTTACTCGCTGAAGTGAAGCCCTCCGTTTCCCGATTTCGATTCGGGATATTTTAGGAAAACAAATGTTAGGTCATAGGAAATCAATTGATCCTTCATATTTCTGTGGAAAATGCCGTGCATTCTTTTGTCAAGGAGCTTGCTACAGAAGTTTTTTCCATGCTTTATTTGTTAGGGGCTCCAGGGGTGAGTAATACATATGGATAACGTTTGATGCATTTGGTTCACTCCTGATATTAATGTCAAGGCCAAGTGTTTCAGCAGCCTCCTCCACTGCATAATACAGAAACGCTTCCTTACCCCCTTCAAATGAATAGAGTACTACCAGGATAGCAAGCATGTTCGTTGCAAATACTTTATTTCTCATCGACATTTTGGATGTCCTAATCTGTCGAATAAGACATTTGTATTTACATCGGAGAGCCCTTATTAAGGGGTAACAGCACTCCCACAGTAGTAAAAAACAAACTTTTTTGGATTTATTTTGGGAGTGTGAAGAAATTAATAGGATTTTTTAGAAGGTTTGTTTAACACATATTAATGAATGAAAACAAATTATTTTAATTTTGATACAAAATAGTGGTGAAACAACTCGTCTTCAAAATCGTCTTTTTAAAAAGATCTTCACGAGAGGACGGTTTTCTCGTGACCTGCAACGAAAATACAAAAAATTTTATAATTAATATACTATTGACTATAAAATTATGCAGCGGTTCTTAAAATCCAATTTTATATAAATAATGCACTTTTGAAGAAGTGAATCGATTTTTTATGAAAATTTCAAGTCGATGCAATGGTGTTCAAGTAATACGTCCTCCCAGCTTGAAGAAAGTTTTTTTTTTTCGAGAAAAATACGTTCAAAGTTTTACGAGCAATTTAATCCTTGAAATTTCTTTTTATCCCTAATCTGCGTTATCTCCACCACATATAGGCCTAAATGCATATTGTTTTTATCATCCTTAAGTATTGTTTAAATTAAACAAAGAAATTAATTTTCCCGACATCCTAGAGTGGAGTTACCTTTTAATCGATGTTGCGTCCTAGATGCAGTTTTGTGGCACTACCAGGTATGTTTAGGTCTCTCCAGCACCAAGATCTCATATAGTGCTTTTATCCACGAAATCCGGGTCTTCGGGGATGCCATGCATGTTTTTCTGGCTTCCAATTAAGCTTTTGCGCATTTTTCTAACCTAAGATCCATTCCTATCTCTTAAGTGTACTCTTTGCCAATCTTCAGAGCAACAATTAGTTGATCATCTCAAATTTTTTCAGAGTTACTTTTTCTTTTGTTTCAAAATGGCGGACCAAAATATCTCAAAAAAACGTGGTTTTTTACATGCTTACCATATATACCATTTTTAAGGTGAAAAAACAATGATTAACCCGAAATTTTTATTTACGAGGGTAGTTCAATAAGTACTTAGCATGACCAACAGATGGCGCGCGAATCGCTCCAAATCATCTGTTTTCAGTCAGCACCACTCCCGACTAGATATATGGTGCAGTCACAGTCCACATCTT
>NC_046664.1:91296122-91310497 GCF_010883055.1 Belonocnema kinseyi
CGATCCGGCAAAAGTTTCGTACACCCTGAGAACACGGAGCGATCCAAGAATTACCGCCTTCTGCATTTTTCCCGCAAGTGTTTTAGCATATTGTTAACGCGCAGGGATACGTTTCAGGCTATTAACGAGTGAAAGCTTGGAACCTCCAAGAGCGCCAATGATAAGGACGATTAGTTTAACAGAATATTCGGGTACAATCGTTGCAACTCCATTATAAGGTCTCTATACCTCTCTTTCTTTTCATTCTCCTGGGCTATTATGTTTTTGTCAGCTGGTGTTAAAAATTCGACAATGAACATGGTTTGCTTCTCGAGGTCAAGAAGGAACATGTCTGGCCTCGAGTGTGCAACAGAAACAATTGTCGAGAATATAAAGTTCCAGTTTATGCTGCACTTCCCATTCTCGACAATTGACTCGATTTCCCTAGGAGCGTTTAGTGGAGTGATATTAAGGTTAATGCCGTAAGACTGACAGAGGTCGTTCCCGCATGAGTTGGACAACTAGATAGTATGTGAGCTAAATGCTCGGGGTGTGCATGGCACGCCCTTCAGCTATCATCGGGAATGTCTTGGCTCAAAATGTGGCGACGGTATGTTAAGGTGGAAATGACCCTGTCTTGGCATGCCAAAATGAAATCCTCCTTACCAGACTTCAATCCGGACGATTTAAGGAAAGCAAATGTTATCTCACACGACATTGACTGATCCTCCACATTTCTGTGGAAGATACCGTGCATCCTCTTATCGAGGAGCTGTTCACGAAAGTTTTTCTCTTGTCCTTTCTTAATCCGGGCTTTCAGGAGTGAGTACTCGATATATATAAGATTTGATCTATTTCGCTCACCCATAAAACTGAAGTTAAGTCCAAATGTTTCAGCAGCCTCCTCCGCTGCTTTGTACAGAAACTCTCCTTTGCCCACTTCTTCGTGATTCCTGACCATTTTAAGAAGAGGGTCCTTCCAATTGCGACTCTATGTGCTATGTGTGAAATACTGTTGCGAAAACATTCAAGATTCAATATTTTGCGACCACCTTGACGGTGTGCGATGTGCAGTCGCGAAACAGAAGACTTAAGATATATGCTTTTGTTCATGTGCATAACCTCTCTTGTCCCGCTACGCCTTTCTTTGAGCCTCGTTGTTCTTACATTTCTTGCCACACAGGTTCAATTGCCCGAACAATCCTATCATTTAGGATAGCTATGAATATCATATACAGTGTGTTTAGACAAGTGATTGGCCTGTAATTCTTCGGGTCAGCTGAGTTGTCTATTGTCGGCAGGAGTATTATGCGCCCTTACACCAACCACTCTGGAATCGGCTCTTCCGACTTTATATATGAGATTAAAATACGGGCCAAATGCTGATGGGTGGAAGGAAACTTCTTCCACCAGAAGGTCTTGATACAATCTAGTCCCGGTGCGTAATAGTTCTTTATCCCTCTTAATACTTTTTTCACCTCCACGGTAGTGATGGGTGGGCGTTCTTGATCAAGTGTTATGAGGGCATCACACAGCTGCTTGAAGCTATTTATATTTTCTGAGTGTTCGTCCAGTCTGTCCTGCACTTCGTAGACTTTTCTCCAAAATACTTCAACCTCCTCTGGTTTGGGCGGGTGGTCGACAGTAAGTTGGAAGAGTCTAAATGGATCAGAGAGAAACTGTTGATTTTCTCTGACCCACCTCTCCCTCCGCTCTAGACTTCTCTTAGTGTCAGATAGTACCGTATTCTCTCAACAATATGCTGCCTGATGGTCAGCAGCTTTGACTTGTTAAAGGTGTAACAACGGGTCCGGAGTTCGCGTGCGAATTGTGGAACTTTGGCGGTAAAATTCCTGCCTTTAGGCTTTAGAGAAACCTTGGTGTTGATGTTTCTCCGGGACATAAACCATCGCTCATCCTATATTGGATGCCTGCCCACGGTTGGTCTTAGTGTCGCCTGTCTTTCTCTGTTGCCGGCTTGCTCTAGCTGTGGTAGAGTAGGCGTTCCGCTTACATAGCCCTTTTTCGGAATGATTTCGCATGGTTTCGCAGACGTTGCTGCGAAAAGTGCTATAGCTTCGGGTGTTTCTCGCACCACAGAGCATGCAGCCGTGCCATGTAACCCCGTTTAGGGGGCACATTCGTATCGTAGCACTCTAGCAAGTCGTGATTTAGTCGCTCCGTCCACCCAAAGGTCCCGAGATTCCACCAATCCATCGCTTTGAATCCATTTTCATTGGCTCCCCAAGCTCTAGAGTGGTCGGCATTGTTGGCCGACACATTGTCGGGAGCCCTGCACTTTCTGTTGTTTTGAACCGCACTTACTAGAACTATGTTTGGTGTTGTCATTGTTGTTCCCACGGGAAGCTAGGGAAAGGGGTTCGTCCATCCTTGTAGAGCCACGCATCCACGGATAAGGCTGCATACTCTGAGAGGTCGCCCGGTATCCCAGAGTCACCGTTCTAGACACCTCACCCAGATGCCATTCAGCTTTCAGCACGGGTTGCACACCTCCGCTGGCGGCCTAATTCGTTCGAGACCACCCCTGGACAATTGTCTGTGACTGCCTATTTATTTTTGTAACCATATTCAGCAGAAACTCTTGGTACAAGGACCCTCTATCCGTAACCCGAGGACATGTTTGGTGGTATGTATACTTTAATCTAAAATTTTTTCAGAATTACTTTTTTTTTGTTTTAAAATGGCGGACCAAAATATCTAAAAAAACTTGGGTTTTACATGCTCTCCAGATATACCATTTTTAAGGTTTAAAAAGACAATATTAAAAATGTTTGAAATTCTAAAACACTTCTATAATACAAGCGCAAGATTAAATTGCAAACAAGACGTAGGAATGGCGAAACTGCAATAGATGTATTGTATGTGTACTTATTCGTGGAATCACCAATACATTATATATTATAGCGTTACCTTACATTTCGCAAATAAACTTCCGAAGACATTTTTTGGAAATTTACAACAAAAACTTTTACAGTTTAAATATACCAGCAAAAGTTACGATATGATAGGGAATTTTATGGCATTCAAACAAGCTATAAGATTTCCACTATTTCCTCACAGTAAGTTGACTTTAAGTTTATGGAATTTAGAAGTATTATATCCATCATTCAAGCTATTCTATACGACAGCTCGTTCCAATTCCGTTGTGTGAAGTGTTGTAACGACTTCCCGGTGTTGCGATATCTCTGCGTCGCGTCGCGTCTACATTTCGAGTACATGGCGTGAACAATAACTCGTCGTTCGATATCTTTATAAAGGTGTGATTTTTTTAAACTATGGAAAGCTCTTTTATTTAGGCACTCCAGGAGTGTACACAACAAGGTTCGTTTAACCTTTGAAGAGAAAATAATCGCGTATTCTCAGCTCCCACACATCCGATATTCCGTGTTTTTTTTAATGCTAAATATTCTCCTCATGTAGAAAGGTATTTAGAAAATTTTTAAACCGTCCATGGGATAAAAAAGAGAAAGTGAATCAAGTTGCAATAAGTAATTATAAACATACGTATACTGTTTTCTTTAACTAATTAGAAGTAATCGGTTGGCCATTCCCTCTATTACTTACAAAAATGTATTAAAAGTATAATGCTTATTAAATAAGATTTTTTGATAGAATCCGGACACTTTTAAAAATTCCATAATAGATTGCAAAAAAGTTCCTTCAAATCACAATTTTCTTATTTTTATACATTACTATAATTTATTATGGAAATACATTTCCAGCAGGGATTATTATACTAAAATATAGGCAAAATCTGATAGTTCTTTATATTCCTTTTACTATAAGGATGCACCTCACTTTGCGTAGAATTTCATGGCATACAAGGCCTTACTATCTAAAAAGATTAAATTTTTATCGACATTTTTAAGATGTTGATGTTTTTCTTGTTTCATTTTATTCAGTTTTTTACAGTTTTTCCAAATCCATGAAAAAAAATAAAATGGTAAAGTTATTACGATTTTTTGACAAATTAAAACCAGAAATTTTTTCTTAACAGCTGCATTCTTTCGCTGAAATTTTCACTAATGATAGGGAGTATTTATTTGAGGCGGACTAAATCTTTATTTTTTTGCAGGAAAAAAACGTCGATGTCTGCGATTTCTTTACTTCAGAGTATTTATTTTCGTTTGGAGTTAACCGTTAATTTTTTTGAATACAATTCAACAAGATTTTTTTTTTCGAAAAATCGAAATAACTTTACCATTTTTTGATTTTTGTATGAGGTTAGAAAAAAGCAGAAAAATGGATAAACTTAAATAAAAAAAAGCCTAAACTTTGAACCAAAATTCGAAGTAATTGGTTTAATTGTAAAATTTGTAAAAAACTCAGATCGCCCTTCAAATTTTTTAATATACCAAAAAATTGTAGTCAAGCTATTTTAGGAAAATACGTGTGGATTCGGTCATTTAGACTCTCTTTAAATTTGTGTAAAATCGATATAATCCAGGCATATCTTACGAAAAAGGCCTTTTTATCGTATTAAGTAGGTTATGCGCGTTTTTTTACATTCTCATCAGAGAAGGTATTAGATTTGTGTAAAATTTGACCCCCTCCCCCAGTTTTTGTCAAATGTCCACGTTTTGAGACCTCCTGAATACGAAAAACAGGCTTTTACGAATGTGTCTGTCTGTATGCCTGTCTGTCTGTGAACACGATAACTTTTGAAAAAATTAATCTATTAGATTGCCCTTTGGTATACTTGTTTAGTGTCCTAAACTAAAGGTCAAGTTCGTTAGGCAGCCATTTTCGATGAAAATTCAAAAAGTGGGCACATTTTGAATATTTTTAAGACCACTTTTTTAAAAATTAAAAAATTCTTCATACGGTTATTCATAGAATTTAAAAATTTTAACAACTTATCTTAATGACTTTCTTTGAAAAATTAAAAATCACTAGAATTCTAGCATTTCCAAAATCCAGAAAAACAAACTAAAATGAACGATTTAAGCCAAACAACGCAAGATACGAAAAAAAGTCTGGAAAAGAAAAACTTTGCTTTTCGTAAGCCCTACAAGATTATGATGACAACTTTTTTAATTTGGTCGAGAAGTTGAACACTCCAAATTTGATCGTACCAAAAATAATGAAAATTCCAAAAATTTCATTTTTTGGTCAAACTATGCAAGATACGAAAAAAATGAAAAAGCTCAAATTGCGCGCCCCGGAAAGAGTTACAAATTAAGAATGAATCACTTTTCGATGTAAGCTATGAGAAAAAATTAGACAAAACTTTTTCATCCAAAAAAAAGCTATAATTTTTTATAGGACAGTTAGTTTTTGCTTTAGTCGTAAAAAATAACATTCTAAATAAAAATATTAAATTTGTTTGAAAAAACGACACAAGGTATGAACTTAAATTACCAGACAAAAGTTGTTCGCCTAAAAATATCTATTAATTTATTATTTGTTCATTTTCGATAGGACGAGTAGATTTTTTTTTAGTCGTAAAACATAAGATTAAAAATTTAAAAATTAACTTTCTGGAAAAAGCACAGAAAAAACGAAGGAGGATGTAGGCTCATATATAGGACCCTATATAGGTTCCTGTATTAGACCCTATGCAGATGCGCAGTAGTTTTTTTTCAATCGTAAAAAACAACATTTAAAATAAAAAATTATGAAAAGAAGGAAATAAGAATTAGTATGATTCAATTTTTATGCATATTATGAATTGTGATGATATACATTTACTGAAATAATACATGTTTCAGAGCAGCTTAGATTACAATTTAAATCAAAATAAGGAACAAATAAAAAAGTAATCATGAAAAATACAATTTGCTTTTTATTTTGCAATTTTTCAATAAGTAATCCCTGGCAGAGTTACATAAAAAATGTATTAGAATTGATATAAAACTGTTGTGTATAATGTAGAAAAGTTGACAGGTTGGACAAAATCGAGTGCGAAGCACAAGATACGTGATGAGAATTCTTTCGTTAAAGCCAAAAGAGCTTTAACAAAAGACAGTTCAACATCACAAAACTACAGTTGTCGGTCCGTTCACCTTTGATTTTAAAAGCTCTGTGCCTGAATGCGGAAGAAATACAGACTAAGCGCGGAGTGCGATTGCCCTCAGTCGCGTGCCTTAGGTGCGCCCAAACTGTCGAGCTAAGCTTTTTTACGAAAGAGAATTCACAATCACAAAATTACAGTGGTGGATGTTTTTAGTCTTAATTTTAAAATTTTTGCGCAAGAATGTGCGAAAATATAAAGAATGAGCGCGTAGTGCGAGGTAAGTACATAATTGAACGCGAAGCGCGAGATAAATATAACATCGAGCAGGAAACGCGAGAACCAAAAGTCGCGTGCCCTAGGCGCGCTCAAAGTTGCGAACGAAGCGAGCCGCGCGCGACGAGAATGTGCCCGCATGGCGGGCAGATTTTTTGTTGTTGCTAAAACGGTTTATTGAGGAGTCCTGAACAAAATTCCAAGTTTTCTAGAAACGACACCCGTGTGTCCCGGAGATATTTTTGGAAACAGTGCCAAAAATCGTGTTTGCGTAGACTCACCCACCACATTGCATTTTAGAGCAAAATGTTCAACGCCATAATGAAACTACAGGAAATTCTGACAAATTTGAGGGGAAAAAACCTACTATCTTCAATAGGTGCCGAGTTATGGTCCTTCAAAGATCCCAGATTTTTTGGAAAGAAGAGACAAGAACACCTAATTCAGAAGTTTGTATCTGCTTTTTGGAAAATGTTAATTTGACAACAACATTTTCCAAAGTTACATTGAAGTAGACGCAATTTCTAGTAATTCTAAAGAATACAATGATCTAGCGCTAATAGGTCATAAGTTATAGCCTCACAAAGTAGACCGCTTATGACCTATTTTTTAGGGCAAATTATTCATGTTCAGTTTTTTTTTAATAGTTCACTTCTCCGTGAAGCTAAATAAGTGTTGCAAGAGAAAAAGTTGCAGATCAGAAAATTCTACGTAAATCTAAAAAAAAATCTGTTAGTATTAATAGATCAAGAGTTAAGACTCTTTAAAAAAACACAATTTTTTGCTATTTTGAGCTATTTACAGCCATAACAGTTTTTTCAAAACTGCTCGTTTCGTACATGTCCTACAGAAAAATTTCAAAAGAACAAATTGAAGAGGACTGAATTCTGCGTACAATAAAAAAATACAATGTTTTAGCTCAAATAGGGCATAAATGGTGGCATATTGAAGTTAATTAAAAGTTCACTTTTCTCCTTTTCTTGTTGAAAAGTATTCAGCAGTTCCACAATTGTTTCAATAAAATGCTGCACTCTATCATTTGTGGGCATATTTAATGTATTTAAGGTTGAAATTTTCATTGTTTAAAGTTGTGATGTTTCGTCTTTATGAGATTGTCTACGATTGAAAATGATTGAATTTTTCGACATCGCCTATTGCAAAGCTATTTTCAGTTTCCTTATAATTTAAAGGAATGTTTGAAGTCACTTAATTTCTCAGTTTGAGTATATGATGATAGTCTTGTCGCTTGAGAAAAACAGTGTGCGAGTGAGTGAGTGATCTGTGTGGTTCTAAAAAATTGTCTTAGTCTGCCAAGTATTCTATACTTAAAATAAAACTTGAACTTATTATTATTTCTAACGATTCTTCTCTGTCTATTCCTAATCTGGCAACATTAATATTTTTAAAGATAAACATTAAACAAAATGGTCCTTCGAGCCGGATTGAAGATCGTGACAAAAATATTAAAAATTGTAAAATTGGTATAGAAAAGATCAAAGTGAAAAATTTTATTAAGTGAAAGTACAAGAACTAGGTGGAAAATATGACGGCTTGACGTCACTGGATCGGTCTTTCATTATTCTTTACCTGAAGGAAGAAATAACAGGTTTGCCAGCTGATATTTGGATGATTGTCAACACACTTAGTTTTAGACTTCATCGATTTCTAACCTTTTCCAGTGGCAAGATGATAACTTTAATTTACCCATGACGAGAGAGGCTCGTTATGGCAACCTAAATAATAATAATAATTCAGACCGTAGTAATTCAGTGAAGATTTATTGACATTTTATTAATAATTATGCTCTCGCACACTCGAATTTGCTCGCATTGTCAAAGTGCTTTAAAACTAAAGTAAATAAGTTCTTTAGTTTACAAATTGAGACTTTTCAATTTTATCTGAATTATCAGAAATGGTCAATTTGAATTGTTCCTCTTGTTAAAATGGATCCATTATTCTCTGAGTTATCAGAGATTTCTCAGACGATTCTAGCACTGAAACCAATTTTAAGAAAATTGGAAAAGCCAATCTAACAGTTGCTACTGCCAACTCCCGAATATAACTTCTTGACCAACGCTGGAAGAGTTGTGAAACCCTGCATCTGGAGATTAAAGCTGGAACTACGTCGGCTGAGCGTGAGTAATTGGAATATTTCACAATATGTAAGTATCTCGCTATTGAAGATGCTTATCTCAATGCGCGGGATTTTTTATATAATAAATTGGTCTTGCTTACTCCTGAGATTAAGGCTAATGAAAGTTTAAATAAGTCTCAAATTATTCGACATGATTCCTTGCCTGTTAAACTTCCTCAAATCACTTTACCGGAGTTTTCAGGAGACTACAAGGATTGGAAGAATTTCCACGATTTATTTAATGCTTTGATAATTCAAAACGATTTCTTGTCAAATGTAACAAGATTACACTATTTGGAATTGTCTTTAAAGGGCGAAGCTGCAGGTTTTTTAAGACATGTTTCGATGACTGATGCTAACTTTATCTCCACTTGGGAGTCGCTAAAGACCAGATTTGACAACAAAAGAGCTTTAATCTCTCAACTCTCATGGAATGGGAGATGCATATTGGTTCTAGCACTGATTATCCCACTTATCAGCAACTTGATTCATTTTTGGAGACTCGCATACATATTTTGGAGGCTATTAAAGCTTCAAAACCTGATGCAAGTTTTTAAGAAAAGAGTAGGACTTCAAAACATCGGAAGTTAGGAGCCACAATACAACTTCTAGCTCAAAGTGTCTCCTTTGTGAGGATAATCACTCTTTATTTAAATGCAACCAATTCAATGCTCTGTCTGTGGACAGGCGTAGGGAAGTTGCTACAAATAATCATTGTTGTTATAATTGTCTAACGCCTGGACATCGACCACATCATTGTGTTAGTAAACTCAAATGTTACAAGTGCGGTAGGAGACACAATTCCCTGTCGCATTCAGATGATTATAATTAAAATCCCATCTTACCACCAACTAACTCTGCATCGGTTAATTCTCAATTGGCAATTTCAGGTTCTCCCGCGTCACAATCAAATGATTCCGGAAATTCCACAATGAGGGTGGGGGTGTATCACGTTTCGCTCAAAGAAGCAGAAAATAAGGTTTCGTTTCATTTTCTGAATAATCATCCAAATTTATCGCGCTCAACCTTACTCGCTACGGCTGTTATTTCCTTCCAAGCTGAAAATGGAAGAAGTCACAGATTTAGAGTTTTGCTCGACCAAGGATCTGAATGTTCTTTTATTACCGGGAGAGCAATGAAAATATTAAGTCCACGCTACAAAAAGATTAAAGCAGTAGTATATGGGGTTGGAGGAGTTAATATTGGTTTTTCAAGAAAGTTAGCAGAATTTAATTTGATTCCCACAGAAAAGAACTGTCCTAAAATCCACATCCAAGCTTTAGTATCACCTTACATCATATACTACTACAGTAAGATCTAACGTGGGGAATGAAGATCAATTAAAAGAGTTAATGTTAGCAGATCCAAATCCCTTTAGCTCCCATGAAGTTGATTTGCATGAAGACTTAACCAGGTTCTAGGGGTTGGAAGAAGTTCCATTTAAAAATAATTTGACAGATAACCAAATGTTTTGTGATAAGCAGTTTGCCACGAATTACCAACGAACAAAAGGCGGACGTTACATGATACGCTTTCCTTTCAAAAACGGTCCTCCCATAAAAATAGGTGCATCCCTGGAGAGAGCTAAGATCGTTTTGAATAAAGTAATTCGTCGTTTATCGAGGTAATCGGAATTATTGTCACAATACTCTAGTTTCTTATCAGAATATGAAAGCCTTGGACACATGGAACTTCTTCAAGAAAAGAAATTGGATAATTTTCCACAAACTGTGTATTTGCCTCATCACCCTATCTTAAGAGAAAGTAGTTCGACTACTAAGTTGAGGGTTGTTTTGAACGCTTCCAGTTTAACTTCCAATGATTTCTCCTTAAATTCTCATCTTCGCATTGGTCCCAAGATTATCAACGATTTGGTTTCAATCATTATAAATTGGAGATCACAAAAAAAATCTTTAGACAAATTCTAGTTGACCCTCGGGATTGCGACTGTCAAAGAATTGTCTGGATTTCTCCTGATAAAAGGCTCGTCGCTTATAGACTTTTAATCGTTACTTACGAACGGTACGAACGTGCTATCGAATTTCCGTTAGTGGAGGAGGCTCAGCTGAAGGTTCTAGGTTTATTTTGGAATGCTAAGTCCAATTCATTCCTTTTTAAAGTGATTTCTTCTTTAGTCGAAAATCGAACAAAATGGATTGTTCTTTCATTATAGCTAAGTTTTATGATCCTATATGTTGGATAAATCCAGTCATAATAGTGGCAAAAATTTTAATGCAAGAACTTTGGCTGCGTAAACTCGACTGGGACGACAGACTATCTGATGATCTTAAAATTCAATGGCTGAATTATCATGGTTCTCTAGAAAAATTAGCATCACTTAAAGTCCCCAGATGGACAATACAACTGCAGACAAACTTTGAATTCGAGCTTCGTGGCCTTTCTGACGCCTCGTCAAAAGCTTATTCAGCTTCCGTTTACATTAGAATTCTTAGTGAAGATTTAAAACAGGCTCATGTTTGCCTACTAATGGCTAAATCCAAAGTAGCTCCTGTTAAATATGCATCAATTCCTCGTTTGAAGTTGTGTAGAGCTGCGTTGTTAACTAAGCCACTTAAGTTTGTCATGGAAACTTTGCCATTGGATAAAATACCTGCTTACTGTTACACTCGTTCCGTAACAGTTTTGGCTTGGCTAGGAAAACATTCTTCCAACTAGCATGTGTTTGTTGCCATTAGAGTTTCCCTAATTCATGAGCTGATACCTCGCACGAAATGGCGATACATTTCTACTAAAGGTAATCCAGCCGACTGCGCTATACGGGGACTCAATCCCGAAAAATTGACAAGGCATTCCTCATGGTGGCAAGGTCCACCTTGGTTAACTTTGCATTCCTCAAAATAGCCTAAATATCACCACGCAGCCCCCGTGCAATCAAATTAGAACATCGGCCACTAGAGTCATCATGTTTTGATTGTGATCAAAAGTCCATTTAACTTGATGCTTAAATTCTCCTCTTGGCCAAGATTGCTTCGCGTAACTGCCTATTGTAAAAGGTTTATTGATGCATTTGTGTTCAAAAACTCAAAACTTAATAAGCCTAAACCTAAATTTCCAACCATGTCTCTTAATGCGATTGAAATCGAACAAGTTGTTATATTTTGGATTAAATTTGTCCAGGCAAATTCCTTTTCAAATGAGATAAAAGATTTGAACGAAGAAGATAGGGTGGTTCCAAAGAACTCGCTATTAAAAACCTTGAATCCATTTTTGGATTCCAACAATCTCTTAAGGTTAGGTGGAAGACTACGGCATGCTCCTATCAGTTTTGATAAGAAACATCCTATCATTTTGCCGCATCATCACATAAGGGAGCTTATCGCCACGCATGCTCACCTTCGATCTTTACACGATGGTCAGCAATCAACTTTACATACGCTCAGACAGAGTTACTGAATTTTAGGAGCTCCTCTTTAGTTAAACGACTGATTAAAGGTTACCTGTAGTGCACACGTGAGAGCGCGGCTTTGTCTCAACAACTTATAGGGGACTTACCTGAATTTAGAGTAACCCCAGATCGTCCATTCACACATTTTGGTGTGAACTATGCAGGCCCATTTAATGTTCGCTTTGCTTCCGGTCGTCGCAGAAAGATTTACAAAATTACGTTGCGCTTTTAGTCTGTTGTTGTACGCGAGCTGTCCATTTAGAACTCGTTTCTGATTATTCATCTGCCGCTTTTCTCGCCGCCTTTCAGCGATTTTCTTCAAGGCGAAGAAGACCTGTACATTTGTACAGTGATAATGGTACGACATTTCACGGTGCTGACCGGGAATTAAAAAATTGTCTTTTGAATCTTAGACTGAATGCTAATTTGTACAATGAGTTTGCAATTCAAGGTAGTTCTTGGCATTTCATACGTCCTTCCACTCCTCATTGTGGGGTTTTATAGAAAGCTGGAGTTAAGAGTTTTAAACACCATCTGAAAAGAATTGTAGGTGCACATACTCTTACATACGAAGAGTTTTATACCCTTCTTACTCGTATAGAAGCTTGCCTGAATTCCCGTCCTATTACCCCTCCTTCAAATGATCCTGAAGACTTTTCCTATCTTACACCTGGACATTTTCTGATTGGAGCCCCTTTGACCAACATTCCAGAACCCTCATTGAAATTTACTTCGGAAAATCGATCAAATCGATAGCAGTTAGTACAAAAAATTTCAGATATTTACGGGAGAAGATGGACTGTTGATTATGTACAGTATTTACAAAAACGCTACAAATGGTTCAACAAAGAACTAAATCTTGTGATCGATGATATCGTTCTTGTGAAACATGATTCGTTACCGCCTTCTAGATGGTTGTTAGGTCATATAATTAAATGCTACAAGGAAAAGGACGTTTTAGTACGTTTTGTTCGCGTAAAAACTGCCAGTTCGGAATACGAACGTCCAATTACTCAGATTTGTCTGTTACCAATCAGAGCGAACGAAATAAGCAAAATCTGAACAACTATTATTAATAAGATTTAAAAAAATTATTCTGTAAACTTATTGTATTATGGCGGGCGGCTAAGGCTATTAAATTTTGTTACATTTATACTGTTTCTTTACGGTGGGCGGCTTTTGCGTTGTTGACAAATACTCGATTAAGCACTTATTGTTTTCTTTTTCTTTTCATCGTGCAGTTACCACTCACGAGGCGGGCGGTATGTTTAAAGTTGTGACGTTTCGTCTTTATAAGATTTTCTACTATTGAAAATGATTGAATTTATCGACATCGCCTATTTCGAAGCTATTTTCAGTTTCCTTATAATTTAAAGGAATGTTTTAAGTCACGTAATTTCTCAGTTTGAGTCTGTAATGATAGTCTTGTCGCTTGAGAAAAACAGTGTGCGAGCAACAGTGAACCGCGACAAATCGTAGTCCTATCTTTTCGGGTTAGTAAAGTGATTAACTGAATAAAGACATTAATTATTACATCTTACAAAAATGTCTATATAAACGAGTGAGTGAGTGATCTGTGTGGCTCTAAAAAATTGTCTCAGTCTGCCAAGTATTCTATACTTGAAATAAAACTTGAACTTATTATTATTTCTAACGATTCTTCTCTGTCTATTCCTGATCTGGCAAAATTAATATTTATAAACATAAACATTAAACACCCAGTAATCGTGAAACTTGGTTATAATTTAAATATATTAATAAAAATGTATCACAGTAAACACCAGGAATAAATTTTATCTTTCAAAAAGATAAAAATGTTACATCACGTTTATCTAACGAAAGATAAAATTTATCTGAAAAAAGATAAAGTTATTCTGACGTAAATATTTTTTGACATAGGCTACATGTCAGACGGCTGCGTCTACTTTCACAGAAAACATGTCCTTCATAAATTAAAAAAATCCTCGTGGTATTCAATTTTAAATATTCTCACTTTATTTCACTGATTTTAAACCCAAAAATCACTCACCTACACTTACTGATTACATAGTTAGAGTAAGCACAATCAGCCAACTTCAGTCCCTTACTTTTGTTGAACAAATCTTTAGTTTCCTATCGACCCTGATGTAGACTTCAAAAATTGTAAACAAACACTATTTGGTATAAACTAACCAAAGTGCAGACTGTGTATTCAGTAAGTGTAGGTAAGTGATTTTTGGGTTTAAAATTAGTGAAATACAGTGAGAATATTTCAATTTGAATACCGCGAAGATTTTCAAATTTATAAAGAACATTTTTTTTGTGAAAATACGCTCAGCCGTCTGACATATAACCTATGTCAAGGAATATTTATGTCAGATAAACTTTATCTTTTTTCAGATAAATTTCATCTTTCGTTAGATAAACGTGATGCAACGTTTTTATCCTTTTGAAAGATAAAATTTATTCCTGGCGTTTACTGTGATGTTTAAAGTAACATTCAATGATAAACCAACTCATTTTTAGCATGTTATACGAGGGTGGATTGATAAGTTTCCGGCCTGACCAAGAGATGGCGCCACTAGGCCTACCTTGAGGTGGCGTTCTATAGTACCATCCTTAGATAG
>NC_046664.1:91310597-91315444 GCF_010883055.1 Belonocnema kinseyi
TCAGCCTTGGAGGAGATTATGTTGAGAAATAAAAAAAAAAATTCTTAAAAACGTTGTTTTTCTTGGTCAGGCCGGAAACTTATCAATCCACCCTCGTAATAGCCAATAGAAATTGCATTTATTCACACTAAACAAAATCATGAAAATTAGTATCAAGATTACGGGGACTAAGGTCAAGATTATTGGGACGCTTACCTTACTTTGTCAAAATTACTTTCAAAATGTCTGTTATTGAAAATAACTGAAAAATATCAGTTAACTGGTTTATTGGGGAAACCACTTTAAAAAAGCACCTACTACTCTACCTTCATCTCCAGGGTGGTGTGGAAAAGAGTTCATTTTACAAAATAATCGTTCAATTTTTGGAATTCTTAACATAAAAGAATGGCACTTCATCAAACTGATCCCTTGAATAGCATTTTTTATAAGTAATAAATAAATAATGTAAAATCAGTTAATATGTATTTTTTTCATTTGTCTTCGTAAACAGATTTTCTAGAAGTAATTTTCACAAAGCAAATACATTAAATATGCACACAATTTATAGAGTTAAGTATATTATTTAAACGACTGTTGAACAACCAATTGTTAAAAAGGAAAACTGGAAAAAGTCAACTTGTAATGAACCACAAATGAATGCATGAAAGCAAAATGCTCATATGTGGTTGCAGTACATTTTCCCGTACATACAGAGCCTTCCGAATGGAAAGGGTCAAAGTTTCATGGTCATAACTCGTAATCTATATAAGCTAAAACATTGTATTTTTTTATTTTACGCAGAACTTAGTCCTCTATAATTTGTTCTATTGACATTTTTGTCTAGGATATGTACGAAACGAACAATTTAAAAAAAAAAAACTTGTATGGCCATAAATAGCTCAAAATAGGAAAGAAAACATTTTTTTTTTAAAAAGTCATAACCCATGTTCTATGAAAACTTTAAGATTATATTTTTTATTTTCTACGCCGAATATTCTGCCCTGCAACTTTTTCTCTTGCACCATTTTTATAACTTCGCGTAGAAGTGAAGTATTTAAAAAAACTGTACACGAGTAATGTGCCCTGTAAAATAGGTCAAAAGCGGTCAACTTTCTAAGGATATAACTTATGACCTATTAGCGTTAGATCATTGTATTTTTATTAGAATTACTCCATATTGCGTCTACTTAAATTTAACTTTTGAAATTTTTTTTGTGAAATTAATAGGTTCCAGAGTACAGATACAAACTTCAGAACTAGGTTTTTGCCTTTTTTCCAAAAAATCAGGGTTCTTTGAAGGACCATCACTCGGTACCTATTGAATATACAAGATTTTTTCGTTGCCCTGAAATTTTTCAGAATTTCCTCTAGTTTAATATTGGTGTTGAACATTATACTCTAAAATGCAATAGGACGGTTCAGTCTACGCAAACACGATTTTTGGAATTTTTTTCAAAAATGTCTCCGGGACGCACTCTTGTCATTTCTATAAAACTTAGAATTTTAATAAAGAACTCTTAATGAACTGTTTTAGCAAAAAAAATGCGAATTACCTACTTAATACGGTGTAAAAGTACCAGATGCCTGAACTAATATTAACAAATCTGCCCTTCTTGAATATTTCTTGAATATTTAGCAACCCGACTAAATTATCAGTTTTTTCTTTTCTTAAATTATGTATAAATAAAAACATACTCCGATAGAGATGTCTATGTTACTGATTTTGTATATTATAAAACCTGGTTTGCGAGATGAGCGCATATACGTTTATATTACTGGGCTCATCCACAAAACGTTAAGCGTTAAATAAAAGTTCATAAAACTTTAATGAAAATTCAGTTGCCACTCTTTCCTGTCTGTACTATTTTGAACGCTTTATAAATTAAGAGAATTTGACTAATTGAAATGTCAATTTTCCTTATTGCACTAAAATAAAAGTATAATGGAATAACCTAAATCTCTCTTGTTCCTAAAAAGATTGAACTGAATTCGTGGCCCGTTCGATGAAATTTTGTAATTTGCTTCACCGCGGGAATTTTTATCGCATTAATATCTTTCTACTTAAAAAAATATTTAGCTTACTCAATGAGTTATGAAACATAAGAATTCGATTAAGATCTGGCAAATCGATTGCCACATAAATTTGAGTGAGAGCAAGAGGCATGCAAATTTTAATTATAATTTTTAACTATTTTCGAATGCTATGATAATGCTTAAACTGAAGTATGCGATGTTCCTGAGTGGTCTTATTAATTCTTTACCAGTAGCTGGTGTGCGTATAGTGTATGCACTTAAAAACAGAGTGTTCTGCGTCGTAGCACTTTATAGTTCATTAATTTGTAATGTTCCCATTAACCCGAAGAGGACAGGTAAATGAGTTTCGTTCTCAGATCACCGGCCTTTCTGAATCGAGACGCCCAATCCACCTTAATTTTAATGCGTACTGAAACCTACTTGATGAGGCTTTACCGACTCAAACATAGAGATATTTTTATGCAAAGTTGGATAAAACCGTTTCAAACAATTGAAAAATACACTATTTGACGTTAAGTGACTTTTATCGAGAGACGGATAAAAATTATCCCCCATCGAATAATTCTATTTCTCACTTTTTTGTAATGTTTATCAAACTTCAGAAAGAAATATGTCTAAAATTTGTTGTGTTGAGCTCAATTGAGTGTTCTGTTGAAAAGCTCCATTGTCCTTTCAAATACCTATACTATGGAGCGGTTCTCAATACACTAGTTTACAATTATTTTGCATTGAAAACTTTTTTTTATGGATTCGTTTTCGGATTATAAATTTGGAAAACAAGTGAAATTTAATGATAGCTTTACTCTGTGAACCATGTAGCAGGTCGGAAACGACCAATCTAGTTGCAAAAGATATCAAGGTAAAGATAATCGAATCTGCAACGAATCTACCAATTTTATAGTTGAGGCGCAATAAACCAAAATATTTAGCAAATTTATTGCTTTAGACGAAAATAAAAATACAAAATTTCAAAAACCAATTCATAACAAAATTTTCAATGCGATTTTCAAGTTTAGGAAGCCAAAATGCATTGGAAAAATATAGCGTCACTAAACGTTCCAAACCATTTTTTAATTTGTATACTATTGTTATGAGAATTATATGAAAAGGTAAAAGAATAGACACTGAAAATATTATAACTTTAGAATATTGAGTCTTTAAATGACTAAGCCTATGTAAACTCAACCTTAATAATAAGACAAAAAAAACCTTATACTACTTAAAACTGTTAAACACATCGTAACTTAAACAGTATCATAAGCACATTTGTTACATTTTTTTCTTCGAACGTGAAATATACTGGCTTGCGGTTACTTTCCAGATATGAATACAGCACAATAAAGATTCACTATGGCTCCCAGTATCATGAACCTCTCAAACAAGAAAATAATCATTTTGACTTCAACTTAGAAAAGTGGCCATCCATATACAACGTGAACCATTTTTCACCACTTTTTGAACCCCCCTCCCTCCTCATTAACAGCCGTGGAATTCGGACAAACACCCCCCCCCCCTTACTTTGTCCAGGTTGACATATTTTATGAAAATATAGATATTAATAGTCTTCAAAATGACCGGGAGCTCGCGACAATTCCATGAACGACATTTTAGTACTCACTAAAACTTCATATTCCTTTTTTTCATAGTCAACAGTTGGAAAATCGTTGATTGGCTAACAGCTGTTGGTGCATTTTTCCACAATTTATCGTTAAACCGTCGAAAGTTCGAGTGAAAAAAACGTCATTTTAGTACTCTTCATACCCACAGGGAATGATTGTTTGGATGCTAAAAACTAACAATAAGTTGGACTGGCAGCTCCTGAGTGGTACCAAAGTTGACTGGCAGACTGTCAAAAATGTCAAAAATTCCAGTGAAAAAACATCATTTTAGTACTCTTAAAACCCCATTGAGATAATTGTTTAGGTGCAAACAACTAACAAGAAGTTTGACTGGCAGCGCCTGAGTGGTGCCAAGGGTGACTGTCAGACTGTCAAACAGGTCAAAAACTCGAGTGAGAAAACGTAATTTTAGTGCTCTTGAAGCCCATTAAGGATGATTTCTTAGGTGCCAACAACTACCAAGAACTTTGAATGGCTGTTTGCTAGTCAACTCTGGCACCACCGAGAAGGTGCCAGTCAAACTTTTTGTTAGTTTTCAGCATTCAAACAATCATTCCCAATGGGTTTCAAGAGTACTAAAATAACGTTTCTTCTTTAGAATTTGTGGCTTGTTTGACAGCCTACCAGTCAACTTTAGCAGCACCCAGGAGCTGCCAGACGAAATTTTTGTTAGTTCTTTGCACCTAAAAAATCATCTCCAATGGGTTTCAAGAGTATTAAAGTGACTTTTCTTCACTCGAATTTTTGGCATGTTTGACAGCCTACCAGTCAAATTTTGCACCACCGTTCTTAGCATTTAAACAATCATTCCCAATGGGTTTCAAGAGTACTAAATTGACGTTTTTTCACTTGAATTTTTGACATGCTTGACAGCCTGCCAGTCAAATTTGGCACCACAGAGAAGCTGCCAGTCAAACTTATTGTTAGTTCTTAGCATTCAAACAATTATCCCCGTGGGTTTCAAGAGTACTAAAATGACGTTTTTTCACTCGAATTTTTGACCAGTTTAACGATAAATTGTTGACTATGAAAACAAAAGGTTCGGAAATTTTAGTGACTTTCAAAGAAAAAGTCGTGAAAAAAATTATAATTAAAATGAAAATAAAAATTATAGTGTGCTCGAGCACAATATAAAAGTTCGAGTATAGCTAGAATATACCTTATCTTATTTCAGTATATTTTCCACAGATTTAGGGAAATGTGTGTCCACGTGGA
>NC_046664.1:91315454-91356332 GCF_010883055.1 Belonocnema kinseyi
GATCACCCTCGTGGACAAGCATGGAGTTTTGCCATACCCCCACTCCCCCCTGAAGTGTCTACGTAGTATATGGAGGGCCCCAAAGCATGAATATCTTCTGAAGTAGATCCAGCCGTAAAGCCTCTTTTCATGCAGACGCCCACTACTACTTTTTGTAAAGATTATTATTGGTAGAAATGTAGAATCAATATACTTGTATTCTTGTTTTATGGAGCAGACGTTTAACGATGTCAATACTGTTAATTTCGCTTTCAGAAGAAAGATTGGTAAGGACGAGAAGAGTTTTTTGGGGCAGCTCAGTTTTCACGTCTGGTGAATTTTTTAATCGATCGTCGAGGTGGTAAAAGTAGAAGAGTGTTGTAGAGCGAAAATGCGGCTGGAGGACGGGAAAAGGGGGTGGACGGTTCTGGGGTAGGGCTGAGTGTCAGGGTAGGTCGCGGAATTCGGTCACCATTTTAATATCGATCGGCCCACCACTTCTGCTTACATTCCAAGCTCACGCTGTGTTCGGATCGACGCAAAACCTTGTCCTAAGAATCCAACAGTGCAATGTGCAATGCGGCTTTCATGAACGATGCACTGAGCACATAAAGAACCTCGTTTCAACGTTCCAAGCTGACAATGCACCGACCTAACAAGCGTCAGGAACAAAATGGGTCTTCCGACTTACTACCAAACAATTTCTGCGGTCACAAACAATCTTCTCTTTTGTTCAACTCACCCATGGGTGGAAAAAAATATTATCTAATTATACACTAAACAATGTTCTAGTTAAAGGTACTAGCCGCGCTTGGTTAAAAAATGTCTAATTATCTTAATGAGAATTAATCAGAAATTATGGTTAATATGAATACAGAATTGCAGTAATTTAACTCCGATTGATTTTTTCGGGTTAAAACTATTATGTTTAACATCTCTGGTAACAAAAGTGTCGCTATCTTTTGTCAGTTTCCAGAAACCTGTCTTTTGGTTCATATCGTGTCACTGGATTGGTCAAGCAACGCTTTTTCGTAAATGTCCAATTCTCGAACAATCGCGAATTATTTTAAGTATTTTCAATTACATTGAACCCTGAATTTGATTGTAAAAGAATAAGCTCCGCGTTATCTGTCTAAACTGGTACAGGGATACTATCAATCCAAGCACATATTATTTAGGTGTGTTTAGACAAATATTCTGGAACATATTAACATTATAGACAATAAATGAACAAAGTAAATGGTCGAGTTTTTATGTATTGACAAAGTGATTTAAGTGCATATCATATAAAATCACGAAGAGAATAGTCCTAACGAAGATATTCAGAAAAAAATGCGTCCACAATGTGCTGCTGTTGCTTCGAGTGTCATAGGTATGTATCAAAATTTATTAATATATCTACACATAGGGAAATGATTTTTTAGCAAAGCGGAATATAGTTTCTGCCCCCTCTTTTCGGAAAATTTTATTAGATTATTTGCTTTGGCAGGCAGTTCATATAATTTCAGAAAAGGTTAGAAAGAGTTCATAAAGGTAGAAAAGTTTCGAAATTCGATAGTCAAAAATCGATGGCTACAAGAGTATCTGATTAAGCTTACCAGAACATCTGATTATTCTTACCAGAAAATTTATTTTATTTATCCAAGGTATTTGTTTATATTTATTAGAACGCTGTATTCGCCTTAGCTACCAGAAAGGTGGATGGTAAAGATTTCTGTTTAACCTTACGAGAAATTCTGGTTTTTACTTTAATTCCTGGTAACATTAACCAAAAAATTCTCAACCGAAAACTTCTGATACTTTTAAGCAGAATTTATGATAAGGAAATATTTAACATTCTATTCTTTTTTGATTAACCAGAATTCTAGTTGGTTCGACCAGCATTTTTTTTTTGAATGTACGTGCAAGAAACGTTTAGAAGGCATTCTCAGATATTTTCATCCTTCATAGTTCATTTATTATACAGGCACACAAAAAAGTTGTCTGAACTCTGTAAGAGACTAGTGTATCCTTATATATTTTGAGCGGCTAAATACGAATCCGACCTCGGCATTGTAATTCAACGGTAAAATTTTCCCCCACCCTATGGTAAAATTTAAAAATCTAGTGAATTCTGGAACCTGCGAAGATGATACTTGTAAAATAGCAGAATGTCTGTATTTTACAGCTAATAAATGCATATATATGTATTCTGAGCCGCTGAAACCAAATCCCACCTCAGAAAATCCCCTAGGCATCAGATTTTTTCTTCTAGCCTAGAAGAAAAATATAAAATCAAGAGAATTCTGGGACCTGCTAACGGAATATTTGTACGATGGCAAGGTGATATAAACCTTTATGTTTATTGAGTAGCTGTATTCAAATTTTACCTGAAAATCAATCTACACGGCGTCATATTTCCCCTACCCTAGGGAAAATAGTACAACATTGATGAAAACTTACGGTTTTACTCAGGGTATGTTCATATACACTAAGGTTAATTAAAGTTTGTGAGTAAATATAAATTCTTCATGTATCTCGGGTCGCTTACTACAAGCGTTGCCTCAAAACGTCTTTACAGAGCTTCTCTTTTCCCCAAGTCTAGGGGGAAAAGTGGAAAATCAAAAAGCAGCCTTCTCTTTTATGCAATCTACCTTTACATGCACAGAAAACGATGAATAAATACAAAATATGTTCGTATTTTGAGTCGCAGGGTGGCAAAGTGATATCGAGTCACTTTCTAGTATCAGAGTTTTTCCCTAGACTACGGGAAAAAGTGGAAAATTAGGAGAAAGATCAGGTTATGAGACAATGTATAGTTACTCCGATATTAGATTTGAAAAAAAAGAGAAGCTCTGTGGAGACGTTTTGAGGCTACGCTTGTACTAAGCGACCCGAGATACATGAAGAATTGATATTTACTCACAAACTTTAATCAGCCTTAGTGTACTATGAACATTAGGATGATTTAAAAATGCATTGCAATTTTTTTCACTCTAAAGAGCAAGACAAACCCCAAAAGTTTCCATTTCCGTAAAAAGAAAATCCTTAATTTTTGGTGTTTCGAAATTCGAATATTAACACTTGCCACCGGGCACTTCAAATTTCCATTTCATTAACATGGGGACATTTTGAATTTTCGAAAAATTGAACTCATGTTCCAAGGTTTCATCGAAACAAGCGAATTTTTTTAGGGATTTAAGAGGAGTGTCTGCGAAATAAAACCATATTAATAACTTCAATTTCTAACCCACCCCCAACCTCGCCGTAGCGCCGCCAATATGACCCAAAAATTAAAAAACTACATTTTTACGTATTAATGTTACTTGTTGGCAATTACCGTCGTCTTTTTCATACAAATAACTACTAATGGGAAACTTAAATATTATTCATAACTTTTTAAACAATTTACAATTATTTCATCAAATTGAAAATAATTAAACAATTATTTATTCTCCAAAAATATGAAAAATAATCGTATTTTCTGATTGAAATGCAATAATTTCTCATTTTTTGAAGTAGAAAATTTTTCTAAAAACATTATGTAATTACTAAAGCAATTAATTATTGTTTATTTTCAAAATTTCTAAAAATTGAGCGAGAAATTTTCACTTTTTTCAAATTTGTATCCTATGCTACTTTTTGTTGAATAATTACATAATTTTTTATACATTTCTTTTAATTTTTAACAAATTTATATTTGTTTAAACAATTTTTATTTGCTCAAGCAGTTATTGTTCGACAACTAAAACAATGAAATTAAATAGAAGACATAGAATTAATTACGATTTTAAAAGTATATTTGGAACAGTTATTATTTAAACAAGTTATATTTGTTTAGAGAATTAAAAAGTGGTAAATGTATTATTTCTATACACTATACACTAATGAACAAATTAAAGGACAAACAAAATTTTTGGAATTTTTAGTGATTTTTTATAATGCTGTATCTCGTTGAAAAATGATTGTACCGAGGTTTTAAAAAAGCATTTTGAAGCTTTAAGTTTCTAGATTTGAGATGTTTCGGCAAAAAAATTTCGGAGGTTCATGTTCCGCACAATTTCAGCAAGTAGTGTAAGGAAAAACTTTTGCAAATTTTTTTGCTTTTTCTTCAAGTCAACAAGCTCAAAGAAACTTTCCAACTTCATTATGGCATGGACCGGTCAGTTTTTTTATTCAGCTTCAATTTGTTTTTTGTTTTAAAACCTCGGTACGAACATTGTTCACTAATATATAGAACTTTAAATAAAAAAGGACTTTGATCGACGATATCTCAACAACCAATGGTCGTACAGAAAATTGAAGGGCAGTTCTGAAAACGGGAATAAATTTCCTACAAGATTCTGCCACGATCTTGAAGAAACTGTTCTTTATCTAGGACATAAAATTGAAAAATCAGGGAAAAAGGGTGATGTATGATTTTACAGAACATCAACGGCTAAATTTCAAATCTTCATGAAATGACTAATGTTGAGTGTGCCTTTTACAGTTGAATAACCCCCAAAAAACCTTGCGAAGTCACAGTTCGATGTAGCGGACCGTTTCCTTGATGCAAACGGTCAAACTTTTGAAGAAATGAAACGGTCAAGTTTTTTGCGCTTGAACATGTCCTGCCTAAATCCGGCATTAGCGTTACCCAAAGCATACCACAAGGAGGTTTCACGGTCGGATTTACTTTTCTGCCCCCCCCCCTCCTCCTTTTTTAACTTCTAAAATTATAAAAAAATATATTTTTTATTTCCAATGTTTTTTATTATTTAAACTTTACACATACGGTCTACTGAGCAGCCTTACCCTTTTTTACTTTTAAATTATATATATATTTCGCAAAATTTGCGAAAAAAATGGGGAAAAAGCGGGCACATTTTTTTTACTGTTAATGACGTTTTTCATGATTAAAGCCAAAACTACGCGTCCTATCAAAAACTGATTTATAACAAATTTGTAGATCTTTTTCAAATGCACAATTTTTGTATATTCATCTTTTACCGTATTTTTCACAGTTAGGCCGAAAAATGTTATTTTTGGATTTTTCATTATTTTGTATGCTGTCAAAATTTTCATTTTTGATTTGTCAAGAAAATTGAAAAATTTTGTTATGATAATCTTGTAGGGCATTCAAAAAGCAACATTTTTCTTTTTATGTCTTTTTTTCATATCGTACGTTATGTGGCTTAAAATGTTGATTTTCGTGTGTTTTTTGGAATTTTGTAAATGCTATAACTCTGGTAATTTTTGATTTCTTGAAAAAAGTCATTAGGATAAATTGTTTGAACTTTTGAATGCTATGAATAACTATACAGACAATTTTTGAATTTTGAGAAAAGTGGTCTTAAAAATATTCAAAATGTGCCCACTTTTTACATTTCTATCCAATATGGCTGGCTAACGAACTAGACCTTTAGTTTAGGACCCTAAACGATTGCAATAAGAGCAATCTAATAGATTATTTTTTTCAAATGTTATCATGTTCACAGGCAGACATACAGACACATTCATAAAAACCTGTTTGTCAGATGCAGGGGGTCTAAAAACGTAGACATTTGACAAAAACTGGGGGGGGGGAGCAATTTTACACAAATCTAATACCTTCTCTGATGAGAATGTAATAATAATGTAGGAGTAATAATAAAGAATGTTTGAAAAGTGAAAAATCTTATTCATACACATTTAAAAAAAAAAACTTTTATTTAATACTGTTTGATAAAGACTGTAACAGCTAATAGATAGTAATGTAATCAATGTAATAATCAGTTATCTAGAATTTTGAATAACATTTCTATAATAATTGAATAAGAATAAATAAAAATAACAGACAATAGAAATTACATTCTAAATGAAACTATATGCAGGCCGGGAGGGGGGGGATATGAATATTGTCACAGAAAGTGCATTGATTGCCGATATTTTCACGCATTTTTAAAATCCACTAAATAGGAGGCCGCAAGAAATACGAAGGGGAGAAAAAGATATGGGGGCGTGGGTTGGAAGACACGTGGGTAGAGATGTAAGAACGTTATAGAGGGGGCACACTCTTATACGTTAATAAGTTATTTATAGCCGAAAGGTAGAAACACGTATGATATCTGTGAAGGGGTACGAGGGGACAGGTAATGGAGTCGGAGAAGTCGAAGAAAGGAGGTGGTAAGTCACAGTGGTGAGCTGGTGAGGCTACAACAGAAACGGCGCTCGTTTGGCTTGTAGAACGAGTTGTAACACCGCCCTGTTACTCATGCACTCGCAAGAAATTAATCAAAGGTAAAGTAGGTTTCGTTGGGAGGAGAAAGGAGAAAGAAAAAGTCCTGAAAATAGAGACCTAACATCAAAGAGAGAGAAAACAAATCTTTTAATGCTTCATTCTACATCCAACGCTTGTGTGACACATTCGATACCGCGCCACTTTTAGAAACATAGAAATATAGTTTTGAGGGACATTTCAATTTGTAGGGTACAAAGAGTCCTCCAAAAAAATGTTATGATGCAAAATTTTTTGTATCATTTTACTTTATTTATAGGCTGGTTCATATTGTTTTCATTCGCGTGACCGAACCATAATGTGTAGGTATCATATTTCGTGATATTCATTACTTACTAATTGGGAAGAAATAAATTATATGTAAACCTTAACAAAATGGTTGTATCTGTTTTAACTAAAGTTTTATTTTTTTATTTTTTATTAAAAATTTAAGTTTGAGAACCGAGCATTTGATCTATGCATATCAACCTTTCTTTTCTAATAACAGGAGTAAGCGGCAATGCTTGTGCATTTTACGAGCATGGAAACGACTTTATTACTGTTTTCCGTGTGATGATACGTTAGCATTGATGTTATCGGCCACGGCTAGAATCGGTGGTTAGTCGCTGCAAAATATATTTCCACTTGGGTCGATTGCGCGACAATGCCCAACGATCCAGTGCTCGTAGATCACAGTTGAAAACGCGCCTTTATGCCTGTTGTGGAATAAACCAGAAGGTATGTCCTCCACGAATCGTAAACGTCACTATACACTTTGTCGTCGCTCGCGGCTCTCGCACTACTTTTTCACTTGGGATTTTCCTCGCGGGTTATGACGCGTCGTGTTTTACTACTTCCGGTGAATACTTCAGGAAGCGTGCTCCAGTGGATCCTTGGAGGATTTAGTCATCTCTTTAGAATTTACCAGAATCGCTTACTTAAAAAAATTCCATTTTTATCATCTAAGATTCAGTTAAGTGACTAAGGTCGATAAAGAATAAAAGTATATCCCTTCTCTAGTAGAAATATTTTTATAATGTTCAAGAGTAGACCTCAATTTTCTAATAAAGAGTCATTCTATTTTCGAGCCTTTATAACAGCTGCAATGTATAAAAGCGAGTGGTTCGCTTACCACCGCGAAAAGTGAATCGATAGTCTTATGCATTCTGCAAAAATTACCCCATCCTCTCGTGGGAATATTGGGAAGCACGTCGAACGTTGCGGCAGATAACCAAATTACGGTAAGCTTTAAACTGGGTTTCCTTTTGGGTCGCATGTATTCATAATGCGCGAACATGCCGAAATGGACACGACAAAACTTTATAAGAGCTGAAAATATCTGCCACGTAACGTGTATTAAAGCGATTAAGCATTTAAACTCACGGTGATGTGGAACTGAATTTCGATTCTTGAAATAAACTGCACTCACAACCGAAGTCGAGGATAATAATTTTTTAACGGAATAATGCGATTCAATTTCAGAATATCATTTAGGTCAGTTATTATTTGCGTTATTTATCCTGTGACTTTCCGTCTTGCAGGCATCGAGATTTGCCGTATGTGAATGAAGTTGAAATACATTTTTAGAGAAAAGTTGGTTCAATATTTATCATATTTTATAGATATTATGGATATATTTTGTATCAGTTTTCAGAGGACAGTAGACAAATTTATATTGAAATCAGTTTTCTATAAAATATGTTAGTGTCCTCGTGTTTAAATTCTAATTTCACCTAAAGAATAAAGTTGTTTTAAAAAATATATATTTTTTAATTAATTAGCAGCAGAAAAAAATGATGAAAAAAATTGAAGATTAGGATGAGGCTGATAATCAAGCGAAATATAATCAAAGGTGAATCATAATGATAAAGAGCAAAAGGATAATGAGGAACACAAGGTGGAAGAAGATAAAGTGGAAAAATATGATTGGCAGAATAATGAGACCAAGGAATGCAAGATGGAGGATGACGTGGAAAATCATAAACAGAAGAAAGATCCGGCGAAGTATGAAGTGGAAATTGAAAAAGTGAATGAAGTAGAAAAATTATGAGAAACATTAGGAGAAATATAAGCGCAAAAATAAGTTTAAGAAAGAGAATAATAAATAAAAAGACCCACTAAATGCATGAGCAACAAAAAATGGATTCCTTACTGTTTTTAAAAACTCAGACACTTGCAGAAGTTTCGAACTATAAATGCGGGATTTTACATTTCCTTTTCCTTCTTTTAGAAACAAAATCTTATTTTGACGTTCAACACTTTTCGCACTGGCTTGATTTAATGAATAAACGTCAAATACAATAACAATGTTGTTTCCGTAATGTTTGCGAATAAATAGTACGTATGCATTGTAAGATTCTGGAAATGTAAATCCCGCAATAGAACCTCTGGCTTCTTTATTCAGGGTAAAATTAAAACAATTACTTTGCTGAATAAAAATTATTTCTTCGAGGATATTGTAAAAACTTTCAAGAACCCCGATTCTACTCACAGTCAAGTAGCAGCTGCTATGGAGCAATTCATTCTTGCATTATATAAGGCTAAACCTTCTGGAAAAAGCTTAAACAAGTACAGATACGTGTTCTTTAACAAATCTGTGACTTCTTCCATTCAGGCTGTATCTCTATCTGGGCCTCCTCCAACTTCCGAAGCTGCTCGACAACCCTCTTATCGAGTCTATCATCAGATTCAAACATGGTGAGGAAAATTCTTAGAACCAGAACTGTGGCGTTGGAAAAGAGCAAAAAATAGTTTATTTCCAGCTCCATCTTACATAATGAAGTTGATTGTTTGTTCATGTAAAATGGGATGCGTTAAACGTTGTGGATGCGTGAAAGCTGGAATAAAATATTCCGTAATGTGTCTAAATTGTCAAGGTACAAGTTGTCTTAATGAGGAAACCATAGATAGACTCCCAGGCACAGTTAATGATTATGACGAGTAATAATTTTCAACTACATTTGAACAAATATTTGACAGTGTGCAGTGGATTAGGCCTGCTGTAGAAACTACATTAAAAAAAACGCAATAGAAGCTCTACCTCATAGCTCGTGTGGAAATAAGTCATTGATCCATTTTTAGAAAAATGATGATATAATCATTAATTGTTCGAATAAAAACAAATTAATTAAAAATATTGATAGATAATTGTCTACTCTACAATTTAAGCCATGTATAATCTCACCGAAAAACCACCCCATTTCAAGGTATTCGCCAGAGAATACTATTACTACTTCTGCTATTACTGCTACTATTACTACTTCTAGTACAAATTTATATATCATTGAATAATTAATTATACATTAATTTTATTCTTAAAAAAAGGTTGAAATCGTATTTATTAATTACTCAATACATTATAGATGTATACATAGGCTTTAATTAATTTGTCATCTAATGAATCACTGATATATTTTCGGAATAATGTTTATATAATGTTTAATTGTTCAAATAATAAATATTTAATGAGAAGCCTTTATAGAGGATTGTCTGCCCTACAAATTTATTCCTATACATTATGATCTAAATATCACCCCCTTTCTAGATATGTGTAAGAGCAAGAGCGTGCGGACTTCGAACTGAAATTCACCCCCTACGCAGAGGGTGGATTACTGGGGAACTGTGATCCGCACGACAAAAATGCGTAGAATACTTCTTATTCTGAATTTTATCTACTATTTTTTTGTACTCGACTATTTTTGTCGTTAGATGCACGATTTTCGAAATAATCGCCAAAAACTATTTTTCGGGGGTTGTTTGTTAAATTTAAGGGTGTTTTCTCCCACCGGCCAGAGGGAAACTTTTTTGATATTTGATGCGGATGCCATATGAAATCACGTAAACTCGTTATTGAAACTTTATACATTTTTTCTGGAAATGACCTGTTTTCGAGCTAATTTTATTGGACTAAGGGTCCGCAAGCCAGCATTTGCCTAATGGGAATGCGTCTACGAAAAGAACCTCCTCTACTTACCACTTCACCTACATCACCTACAGGCACCGTGTCCATGAGCTCCGCTCGCATAGGTCCATTGCGGCTTTACCCAGCAGTTGTCATTGTTGGGGCTGGTTTTCGCAGGCCTCTCATTTCGTCTCCGCGTACGCTTAATATGCCTATGTCTGTAGCTTAATAACAAGAAAAGTCATTAACTTAATTAAATTCTTATTATTGGAAATGAAAGACTAACTTAAAAACTATCGATTGGCGTAAGTAGATAAAAATCAGTTTTCCGCATTAGGTCCCTTTCTTCGCGGACGATCACATATGAAAAATGTTCCAGAAAATACAAGAAAATCAATTGCGAAAAAAATGTAATTTAACAGGTTTAGACCGCAGACCCTTCAAATTTTATGAAGAAGTATAATGATATCAAGAAGTAGGATGAGGTTGAATGCGATAATAAACTTTTTTTGATAATAGATCTTATGCTTTCACGATGACTCATTTTGATAAAAAGAGATATTTCGGGTTTCACTCGTATAAAAAACTACGAATTGTTTGCCGACGCTCTGGCCAATCACAGGCATCGTAGAAAGTATACCTAAGAACATCATGACCTGATACCTCAGTTTCAGGTCAGCCCTGAAGATGTGAACTGCAATGTTCACGAAACGTCGGCAAACAATTCGTAGTTTTTTACACAAGTGAAACCCGAAATATCTCTTTTTATCAAACTTTCTTTGGTATTTTTTGTCTATTCCAATGCCACTTTATTTTGATTTAACTAAACGACGTTTAAGTTTAATTTTTTGGCATCAAAACAGAACCGAAGTAAGAATCACAGTTTTTCTGTTTTAAATGTTATCTGTTTCTTTTAGGCATGAAGTCGCAAGCAATTAAACCAATACTCCCTGTGCATTATTTAAACGTACCACTATTGAATTTGAAGTTAGCAAAGTAAAAAAGTACGAACGATGGCTTTAAAATAAGACGATTTGGTATTATAACAAGACGCTAAAAAAATAATGAGCAATTAAAACGGAATCATAGTTTTAACAGTGTATATGCCATATTCTTAAGGGAGGAGTAGGGTGTTGTGTTTTTCGAAAAATAGATTTATTTATTTGATTTTTATTATAGTACAACAGTTCAAAAATATTGTATCCAAATTTGAAGTCATTTGGAGCAAAAGGCGAGAAGAAACGCTCAAAAGTGCGTTATTTGTTCGTTCGCGCAATTTTCGCGCAGTGATTTTGTAATAATATTCGCCAGAATAAGATTTTCTGTAAATTTTGATTCAGGAAATGCGCTTTATGCAGCTGGAATCGCTCATCCAGTGTAATGTAAAAAAAGACACTTTTTTCTTCACTTTTTCAAAGTTTAAAACTTTTAACGCGTTTCACTCGAAACTACCACTTTCAAAGTCAATGCCAACTATCACTCAAAAACAACTGCACCAATTTTTTTCAAATTTTGTATACACTTTTTACATACAAAATATCTCCCCTATGTTTTTTTATACATGGAAGAGATTTTACTACGATGAGCTACAGTTGGCACCGCAAATCAACTTTTTGAAAAGGCGTTTTCGATAATGCTCCGTTACCAGCTTATTTTGAACAATTTTTCAACAAGAATTTGACCAAATGTTCTTCAAATAATGCTTTGCAATATGTAAAATATCCCGAGTCGAAATATAGGCCCTACTTTGACGCTTCAAGTGGAATTATTGTCCCTACTTTTCGGCCGTTTATTCTGCTTCGCTCCTACGTAGCCACTCCTAAACATATTTTCATTCTATTTTGCTTCTGTATAAGCTTTAGCCGCTACATTGAAAGTCTTGCCTCTATATGGTAGTCTTGAGTTTTACTTATGTCTCCTTTAAAGCTCCATATTCTCCGTAGAATTTTAAAATTTTAAGACTGGTTTTAAATAATAAATATTAAAGTAATAACATCGAAATGGGTTCAAGAGGAAAGAAGTTTTCCCTAATCTGGTGGCTGTAAACAAAAGGAAAAATGCAAACCAGCGCTAAGATTTCTGAAGAAATAGATTTTCCTTTCACGCAATTTTCTTTTAAATTGAAGAATTACGAAATTTAATGATTTCAGTTTAAAAATTTAGAAAATAGGGCAATGTCAACACCTTAAAAATTGAATATTTTAAGATTAGATAATTAGAAATTATTTATACTTAAAAGCGTTCAAAATTAAATGATTAAATATTGAAAACTTTTGAATTTGAAAAATTTTTAATTCAAGGCGATCAAGATTTGACAATTTTAGGTTAAAAACTAAATTGAATCATTCAAAGTTGAAGCTTTTGAAATTCTATAATTTAAGATTGTTATTACAGAACAAAATTATAATTTAATTTTCAAGCTAATTAGGCGAATTGTTATAAAATCAAATAATGAATTTAATTATATTTAACCAACTTTCAAACTTAATAATAATTCTTAATGGGAAATATTAAAAATGAAAAAAAAATCTACTCCAGAACCTTGAAACTTAAAGAATTCGAACTTTATTTTAAACTGACAAAATTTATATTCACCAAAAATTGTGATATTAAAACATTTTTTTAATCAAAGTCTTTAAATTTTCAATTATTTGTGTTTAATTCAAATCACATGAAAATTAATAACTTTTAAATTACTAATTAAACTTACCCAAGTTCAACCAATTTTCTTGAAATTTTAAAAATATGAAAAAAAGCATAATTTCCTTTCAAAAACAACATATTTCCCTCTCGAGAAATTCTGTGATTTCAAGTGTAGGTCCCTGCTGATTTCAAATGGATTCGGTCAGCGATTATTGTTATTCCTACGTCATTCTCCAAAAAACTGACGTTGATTACAGTTTATTTATAACCACTCCTAATATGATCACCGATGGTTATAAATATATACCAAAGATTCGGATGTAAAATTTACTTAAAATAATACATTGTTTCTTCAAAATATCATATATTTAAACTAATTTATTTCTATACGCCGAGGGGTTGGCCACTCCAATATTCCTGATATATTCACTAAATATTCCCATACACGTATTCTTTTAATATTCTTGGTATTCTGGATATTCTTTCTAATCTCAAATATTTTTGGTATTTCAAAATATTCCAAAATATCCCGAAATATTCACCAATATTCTGACATATTCCACAATTTCCCTTTGCGCTCTACACGTTTTTAAAGATTCCAAATTATTTAAAATTATTCTAAAAAATGTCAAAAAAATCCAAAAAAGTTCATGTATTCTTGAGTAATTGCAAAATATGTTCAAGTGTTTAAAAGAATTTTAATAAATTTCAAAATAATTTAGCGGGATTTAACAATTCTTTTAAATTAAACAAGATTAAAGTTTATAAATGAATTTCAAAATATTTCAAGTAATTTTAAACAATTTGAGTATATTTTAGAAGAATTAAAAAAAGTACAAGAATTTTCAAGAGATTGTAAAAACTTTAAAATACTTTTTATGAGTTCAACAGAATTTTAGTCATTTTGAGGGATTTTCTGACATTCGATGTAGCACATATTTGCTACTGGGAAAATATGCTTCCAGAGCTTTACGCATAGTTCAATAAATTTCTGTTAATTCAGGTTAGGTGAGGTCAGGTTCTGTTGGGTAAAGTTATGTTAAATAAGTTGATATCAAGCAAGGGTTGATCCTTCACAGTTGTCGACATGTTTTTGAAGTGAAAATTTGCATCACTGGCATTATTTTGAAATTTATTTGCCTCAGTGCATGATTTTTAGACATTTTTTGAGGTTATGGCTCAACCATGACGTGATGGGTGATTTTTGATACCGAATTTGTATTCAGCGCCCCAAAATCCATAGGAATACGTGTGTTTTGTTTCCAGATCCGCACACTTTTTTTTGTGTGGCTGTGTAATGAATGGAAGGGGAACTGTGGTTTTTGGAATAGGTAGAAGGAAAAAGAGTTTTTCTTGCGAGAGGAGGTAAAAGTAAAAAGGTAGTACTTGCGGTATACTGAAGAGAAAAAGGCGGCATGTAAGAGGGGGATGGGTGGAATAATGTGATACCTATAGCAAGTGAAAGAAAAAACGTCGCACTTGGAGTGAGGTTGTGAAACAAGGTGGTTTTTAGGGTTGTAAATAAAACTAGATTGGTGTGCAAAAATTTAGATCTATGTTTTGTGATTACGTTAGTAGATACAATATGTATTATTCTTTCAATAAACATCCACAAAAAGTGTTCGTCTGTGATGTTAGACAGCGTAGTATATTTAGTATAATATTGTATTTCCTTTCAAAAACATACTTTTAACAGTTTATTTTTATGTTTTTGGTTAGGTAAGCTTATTCAATAATAATAGAATAGGACACCGGCATAAGTGGAGAAAGTCGTAATTGAATAAACTATTGAAAATGTAAAATAAACCATTAGAAATATTGAATAAACTATTGAAAGAATTAATATTTTACTTAGAATAAAATAAATTAGGAGATGAAGGCAGATGATGTGAAATGTAATAGGGAATATTATCATGTGAACGGAAAAAAGTGCATTAATCTTTCCTGAATTATTTCTGTAATCGGGGATTTGAGCGAATCTTAAACAAATGTCATAAATATTGTATAAATTTCAGGATTTAATGTACAAAAATGTATAATAACTCTACAAGAGTTCTGCAAACTTCATATTGAACTCCGATTTAAAAATGTTAGTAAAATATATGAAAAAATTCATGAAAAAACGTCGAAAACTTTCGTAGAAATCACATTGGAGGTATAGAAAGAGTTTGTTATCACATAATTATAAGGTCTAGACACTTTAATTCTGTTAAATGTCTCGAAAGCATGATGAAAAATTTGATAAAAATTCGATTCGAGGTATCGAGTGTTTGTGAAGTACTTCATTATAAGATCCATGGAGAATAGATATAAGCAGACTAATCTGTAATGCATGGACTTCACCAAAAACGGTCACTTTTTTTGTTGCCAGAAGTACGCACACACACCCACATGCGTAAAATCACACTTACGTGTAGTTCAAAACTTTCTGAGCGTGGCGTGCCAACCGCACTTAAAAAGAATATGGCCGCCTTCATTGTTTTGTTTTGAAAGGTCGCTTCAACAAATTAATAATTAATAATCAGACACGATTTTGTGAAATGTTTGTGGAATACAAAATTATTCGCTATGGAACAGGTAGGCAGTATGTTTATGAAAATATCAAATTACTTTTACCAATACTATCCGTGCGACAGGTATTCGACGTTTTCGTAACAAAAACAATAAACATACAACTTACACCACTCTGAAAGTCTTGTACACTATACACTTGAAACCACACCTATTGGAAACTTTTGCTTTTATACGGCGATTTTTAATTTTAACATCCTTGCCTTTATTCACAAATTATTAATTGTTCAATAATTATATATTTACATTTGACTCGCATTCACATAGGCGGCCATATGTTTTTTAAGTGCAGTTGGCACGCCACGCGCGGGAAGTTTTGAAGTATACGTAAGTGTGATTTTGCACATATACGTGTGCGTACTTCTAGCAACAGAAAAGTGTTCATTTTCAGTTCCACTAGTTTGGTCTTCTTATGTCTATTCTCCATAATAAGATCTATAGTCCTCAGTTGTTCAAAGTGTTATGTTTAACATATTCCTCAATTTAACTTTCCACTCTAGAAGTTTGTAATGATTCCTAATTATTTTTAAAAATGTCAAGAAATTTCAAAAAAGTTGTTTATGTATTATTTTGTAATTACAAAATATTTTTAAGAGTTTAAAAGTATTTAGTGTATTTGAAAATAATTTAACTGGATTTAAAAATTCTTCTCAATTAAAAAAAAAATTATAAATGAATTTCAAAATATTTCAAATCATTTCAAAGAACCCGTGTAGAAATCGCCAAGTTACTCACAGTGTCCACGCTTGGGCCAGGCCGGAGCCCCCAGCCTGGTTCTAGCTTGTATTTCCTAGTGGCTATAGCGGCCCGGATAGATAGCACTGCTCCCAATTCTGGTATTCTTTCGCAGTACACATAAGTAGCGTCGATAACAGGATTGGTTACCGTTACGGACGCGATGCGAACCGAATACATCCGAAGTAATCCGAACGTCGAGACTAACGGAGCGACATGCGAGTGTCAATCAGTGTCATGTTTTTGGTGTTTTCAATTAAAATACATTTTCGTAATTAGTTTAAATTGCTCGTTGATATTTTTTTTAATGCAAGGAAAAGGTTGTGTATGAGAAGAACATGGCGGATAGTGCTAATGAAGTTTCTCTTTTAGATTTTCCACGTTAAATGCTTCCCTGCTTGGCACTCTATGATTAGTTTTTTCTTTAAGTTGACGTTTTGGATGAACGTTTTCTTTCAATTTCATCAAGTTTATACTGAAAAAGGAGCAACAAGATATGTGATACGCATAAAACGGATGGTTTCACATTTAATCAATTATTTATAGAAGAAAAACAAACCTTCCTAAAAATAAAATGGCGCTGAGCGGAATTGATAGTAACCTTGAGTCAAGCCAGGACCAGGCTCGGCGATCGAGCCAGGCCCCGGCCATGTTTAGCGTTTCATTCTAGCTTGACCCAGGCTTTATCGCCAGGCCAGAGCTTAGTTTTTCCAGACTTGGGACCGCTCAGGCCCATGAAAAAATTTCCACACGGGAAGTTTAAAAGATTTTAGAAGAATTCTAAGAAACACAAGAATGTTCAAGAGATTTTTAGTGATTTTAAGAGATTTTTTGCCATTTTAATGGATTTAATATGGTTTAAAAAGTGAGTAAAAGAATTTAAAATCTTAGAAAGCATTTTAAATGATTTCAAACAAAAAAAAAATCAAAAGTGTTTAAGGATTTTCATGTAATTTAAAAATATTTTGAAGTATTTGAACGTACTTTCAGGAATTTTAAGGGATTTAACCGGAGGTATTTGATTTTGAACATTTTTAAATTTATAAACGAATTTTAATAGATTTCAAAATATTGAAAAGAGTTTAAGATATTTTTAATGAATTTAAGAGATTTTAAATAATTTTGAAGACTTTTTGAGGAATTTCGGTTGAACTTAAATGAGTTTTAAGATTTTAAAGTAATTTTAAAATATAAATAATGTTCTTGAATTCTTCAAAGTCTGTAAAATATCTTGAAATCTTCGGAAATTTATAGAAATCCTTTGACTTCTAATGAATTTCTTAATATACATGTATATGTTGATTTTTTTAAATTTTGTTTAGTCACGTAAAATATTCGATAATAATTTTTTATATTTCTGAAATCTGAAATCTTAGTACATATATTATTATGAGCGTAGCAATATTTTTTATGGAATGGTTCACAAAAATTTGCAGACGGCCGTGCACAGCTGTCGGTTATATTTCAGATTTTTTTGTAATGATTCAAGCTAGGTTAGCCGAGAGGCTTTAGGCGTTAGGAATTAGGAATGCGAAACTTATAGGGTTCGAACCCCGCGTTGAATAGAAATTTTCATAGCGTGCGATTATAAAACAGTACAGTGATTGTGTAATAGTAAATAATTGTGTATTTAAACATGTAAAAAAATATTAGAGTATAATAGTAATAATATAATAATACAACAGATTATTCTTTTGCTGCGAAAAATCGGTTATGATTTTATAGAACTGTCCTCTATAGTTTCGAAATTAGATTTTATAGAACTTTCTTGAACATTTCATTGCATAGTTCAACGCAATGTAAAACAAAAACGATTTCAACTTTTATTAAACTACTTATCGTATCCTCTACTATAGGATTAGTTCTATAAAATGTAATGGAGATTTTTTTCCGTGTGAAGGGTATACAGGAGAAGGAGAATTACGCAAGATTCAATGAAAACGGTGATGCAAGAAGCTATCCAGAAAGATGGTAATGAAGACAAAGGAACATCTTTTGAAATTCAAGTATTTTTAAATAAAATTGACAAAATATTGCGAAATTATACAACATCTCAAGAAATAAAATGTATTAAAATGTTAAAGGGTATGGGGTTTTCATACAAAAGGCAGCACTTCTAAATTAAAACATTCTCAAAAGCTGTTTTCATATTGCCTATATTGTTACAGCAAAAAGGGTGCAATTATTATTTAAAGCGTTTCTACATATGGGAAGAACCGAGGCACCTGACTACGATAATCCGTGACTGCCACGGTTAGAACCATTTGTGGCGTGGTTGTTTAGCGGCAGAGTTTTGCAGCGGCAATTAGCGTTGCCGAGGCCACGTTTACGAGCCATCGACTTGAAAGTTTATCCATCATTTCTATACTAATTTTCAGCCCGTTTTACTAATAAATAAATCGGTTTCTACACTGAATTGTGTACAAGATCTAAAGCCTCGGTGTTCCCCGGTCCACTCAACTAGCTATCAAATCTTCCACCCGGGTAAAATCCTCCGATACTAACTACTATTCCCACTTCTAAGTAATTGTAAGATTTAAGGTGAACAATATTTTTCTTTAACTCTCATATCGAAAGTAAGGACTTCGAAGCTTGTGAAGGATGTAAAAAATAATTCAATCCAGCAAAGTCTTTGACAATAGCGCATGCGCATTTCGAAGTACACTGCCAAAATAAAAGTATTTATAATATTTAAAATTATATTTAACCCTTAAAGCGCCATACTATTTTTTAATTTCACAAAGCGCTATGTGGGGTCGTGGGCGACCCCATCCACAAAAATTCATCCTGCAAAAACAGTATTCGTTATATCAATTCGAAAAAATTATTGGATACTCTCCAACTATCCTTTCAGTCTGAGCATAGGGTTATATTAATGAAAAAAATTGTAGTGTGCGTCAGAAAAAAGAAATAACTTACAAAAACGTGAAAAATGACTTTGTTCACCATAAAAATCATAAATCAGTCAATTTTAAATATTTTTTTCTGAAAATTCAACCTGTAACTCTCAAAATATAGCTCTTTGAGTTAAAAACAACGGTAATAATGCAGCTCTGAAAAAGGTATTTATTTGGGAATCTGAATTGGGCCTTTTTACGAAAATTAGAAGGAACGATTTTTAATGATTATTTCATTATTTTCTCATGTAATTTCCTTATTTTTGAAGACTCATCGTTGCAAAATGATCACAAATGAAAGAATAATGAATAAAGAAAGCGCTATTCTCTACCGACACAATTTCCTCACATGAATAGCCGATGCTTTGGACACACCAAGCGGTTACACGAATAACAAGCCTCTTGGGCCTTGTTATCTTCTTTTCTACTGCACATAACTTTACCCAACAGAACCTTACCTCACCTAACCTGAATTAACAGAAATTTATTCAACTACACGTACAGCTCTGGAAGCATATTTTCCCAGTAGCAAATGTGTGCTACATAGAATGGGTCAACTCGAGCCTAACCTAGAAATAAATCTAACGTAGCCTAACCTAACCTAACCTCATGAAACACAATTAAACTGATTGTGTTGTCCCGTTGTGTTTGCGGTACCGTTTGAATCAGCTTGGGCTTAACCTGCAAAGAGGTCAAACCTATCCTAACCTAAAAAAACCTGACCTTACTTAACCTAACTTTAACTTCACGTAACACAATTAAACTCATTGTGTTGTCCCGTTGTGTTTGCGGTACCATTTCATTCAGCTTCGGCTTAACCTACATAGAGGTTTAACCTATTCTAACCTAACAAAACCTGACCTAACCTAACCTAGCCGAATGAAATTCAACCACACGTGTAGCTATGTAAGCGTACGGTTCTCAGTCTTAAATGTGTGCTATATTTAATAAGTTAAGTCGATCTTAACCTACAAATGAATCTACCTTAACAGAACCTAACGAAATTTTGCTAAACGCAACACAACTTAAGTGTTCCCGTTATAACACAATAAAATTTATTTCATTGTACTACAGGTGATTAAAAATTTAGACGCACATTACTTATTTGAAGAAACTTAGAACTACAAGTAGAATTGACCCCATTTCCATTAACCTGACAATGTTTGTATTAAGTAAAATGTAGAACTATAACTTAAACATGCAAATGAATAAGAGTTTTATTCAAAATTTTTTTCTCTCTGCTTTTCTTAAACTTAAGGGATATATTTATACTATTTTTTGTGTTTACATTGTATCTTGCTTACAGACACAGGCGAATAATGCTAGCAACTAGCGGTTACGAAACTCTAGACATTTACTGCTATTCATGTCAAAATATGAAAGTACGCAAGAACAGGGTTTCCAGCGTAATCGGTTAAGTTGGGTCAGGTTTTGTTAGGTTAGGATAGGTTAAACCTCTATATAGGTTAAGCCGAAGCTGAATTAAACCGTACCGCAAACACAACGGGACAACTCAATCAGTTTAATTGTGTTTCGTGAGGTTAGGTTAGGTAAGGCTAGGTTAGATTTATTTCTAGGGTAGGCTCGATTTGACCCATTCGATGTAGCACACATTTGCTACTGGGAAAATATGCTTCCAGAGCTTTACGTGTAGTTCAATAAATTTATATTAATTCAGGTTAGGTGAGGTCAGGTTCTGTTGGGTAAAGTTCTGTTAAATAAGTTGATATCAGGCAAGGGTTGATCCTTCACAGTTGTCGACATATTTTTGAAGTTATGGCTCAACCATGACGTGATGGGTGATTTTTGATACCGAATTTGAATTCAGCGCCCCAAAATCCATAGGAATACGTGTGTCTTGTTACCAGATCAGCACACTTTTTTTGTGTGGCTGTGTTATCTACACAGCCACTGGACAACGGTATAGATGAAAAAAAGAAATGTTTAACTAACACTGTAGGGCTCCAAAAAATTCAAATTCACAAAGGGAGCTTTGGTATAATCGCACGAAAAAAATTGAGTTCGCCCACGACCCCTAGGATGCTTTAAGGGTTAAAAGTCCTGCATTTTTTAAAAACATTTCAATGTTTATTTGTTGATTGATATTTATGTGAGAGCTTCAAGTTTTTCTTGAGAGCGATAAATTAATTTTAATTGTAATGAATTAGGAATTGAGTCAATATAACTCTCCAATCAGTCGGATTATGTTCAACATGTTTCCCTACAATATTTACTCGAAAGATATATTTGCATAAATAGTATTTTAATATTTCAAGTGCGAGTATGTGAGGATTATGTTAACATTAAGAATGCATCGATAACCTAAGTGTGATTAACAACAAGTAATTTAGGAAATCAAGTTACCGTATCTTAATTATTTATGCAGCGTTTATTATGTCCTTGCACGAGTCGTCACGGGGAGTTTGCTATAACTCTCCAAGACATTTCTTTCTCATTTCTATCTCTCTCCACCTTATTCTGCTTTACATCTCTCTCCCTCATTCTGTTTCTCTTCTCGAATCGCTTCTCCCTTCACTCTCTTCTGCGTTTACTTCTGCCACCCAGGAAAAACTCATGTTATTAAGCTGCGGCAAAAGTCCTTCTTCCTTCGTACTTTCCCTCTGCCATCGTTCCCTCGCGGTCGAGAGAGCTCGGCTAGATTAGTTCATTACCCAGCACGGCGTGTCTTCTGTTTTTGCCAGCCGTGGAAATAGATTTGTTGCAAGATCGGCGCTGCGTTCTTGCGTATACAGGTCGCATCCTGTGAGTAAGAGTGAGACAAGAAAAAAAAGTTACTTCCCTCCCTTAAAGGCTCTCAGCGAAATGCCTCAAATCTCGCTCGCACTGGGTGGCCTTATTGTATTGCCTTTATCCTTTCTTAGCGACACGGTGGACTTCTTAATTACCTTTCTCATCAAATATGAAAACTGTATCCTGTAAGAAATAACTGAACAGCACACGCATAATTCTGGTTATTCCAACCATACTGTATTGCTCGCTCAGCTGCAACCATGCGGAATAACTATTTTAGACAAACTAATATATTATGACTGTGTATTATAGCTAGTCCAAGGATATTTAAACGTAAAGTATCCTAAATTGCATTCCTGAGTTATAGACTTGTGTAGCTGAATCTTTCATATCAGGGTCTGCATGAGCCAGTTATACTCAAACGGCTGTCATAATACAATGTAGAACCCTATAATGGCTCACATGAGCATATCAAATTAAGAAATTTCATTTTAAATATTTCTTTAACGTCTCAGACCATTCAATCTAGTGAAAACGTGCTTTAATGAAGAAGAAATCAATTTTCTGCCGAACAGAGACATTTCCACATCTTTGAATAAAAGTTTCCACCAAAGGGAAGTCAAGCGAAAAATATTTCAAGTTTAAAGTAATTGAAGCTCACAGTGTTTGAGTATATGATTACACGGAGAAAAATGGTTGTTTAAATGTAGATATTCAAAGGGTAAGATTGTACCACCTAACATGCAGATATTCATACCAAAAATCTACTATCTTTTTGAGATGTTAGGGGTAAAAATATTTGTATGTTAAACTGAAACACATTCAGATGTTGAAATCGCCCAGCGCATGCGCATTGCGCATTAAAATCTCTTAACTAAATTTGTCGGTTCTATATTTTCGATATCACAATTACAGAATTTTACAATTTTGGAACATTTCAAAAGAATAAAAATTAATGCTATTCTTAATGAAAATTGGATAACGACTTCTGTCTGTATACACAAGGGAAGTATGATCTTAAATTACAGGTTATATCATTATATTGACATGAACACATTTGACAAAATGCTTATAAATTTAAAATCAAATTTAAGTTCTAATAACCTAAAATAGATAGAATCTTAACTGTACATTACATATCATTCGTTTTTCGCTTACTTATCGCGATTTTATTTTTTATTTTTCATTGAAAACGTTACACATAACCTCAACTTGACAGCATGTATCATCTGATCGACATTTTACACCCTTAATAGGTTGTTCGTGCATGCAAGAACATTGAAGTTTAATTTTAAATACAAAAATAAGATATCAATCATATTCCTTGAATTACTAAAAATAAGTTAACTCCTCAAATATTTACAGCCGTTATTTGACATAACCATAAATGTAATATCTCGTATATTTCAGTTAAACATTTTGTGTGTTCCATAGTAACATCTCACTTTTTAATATGTACAGATGCTAACTTCAAACATCCAGATTGTTGTTCTATAGTTAAACATAAAATATGTTAACCCTGAAAAGCTGGATGTAACATTTTAACATTAATTTTTCTCCGTGTATTAAGGGTAACCGCAGATCAGGGAAAGCCTGGAAATTGGGGGACAGTTAGTGAGTTAATTAAAATTTGCAGAAGTCATGAAATTTATGTGATGTACAGGGGAACAAATTGTTCACACGAAATAAAATTTTTTTAATTATTTTGTTAAAGAAGAAATATTTTTCTTCAAATTCAAATGTTTCCCGAAAAATATAAACTTTTCATGGTTTACAGGCAAAAAAAGTTGTTTAAAGAAATAGTAATTCTTTAAACAATTGATAGTTAGTTTAAAAACATTCAGAAAATTGTGAATTATCAAATAAAAATATTTAATTCTAAGAAAATTAAAAAAGAAACCAGCATTTAGCATGAATTTTACATAACACTGTTATTTTGCATTTTTTTGGCATTTTCCAGGCACAATACATTTTTTAAGAGGTCACAAGACTTTAATTTACAAAAATTTACAAAACTTCAGGAATTATCAGGTTTCATAGAATTTTTCGGAATTTTATAATATTATGATTGACTTAAAAGAATTTCTTTACAACTAGGAAGAGATTTTGTAGCTTTAAGGATAGGAAAAAAATTTCAAATATATTTTGCAGTTTATTTAAATTTATGTGAAATTCCCATTGAATTATTTTAAATTACATGAAATATTTTTAGTTTTTGCTGAATTCATCTTAAAGTATGTTAAACTCCCCTTTAATTCGTTAGCATTGCATCACATTCTTTGGAATATCACTATATCTTTCTAAACTTATTACAAACTTAATAAATTTAATTAACTTTTTTCATATTCCTAATTTTTTTAATTCACCTTATATTATTCTAAATTTCATGAAATTCTCCTTGTTTCCCTCAAATTCACCTAAATCATTTCCAATTTTAAATAAGTTAATGGCATCTTTCGGATCCTCTCCAATTCATTTGAAGTTTTTGAATATAAAATAAACTGTTTTCTAAATCTTATAAATTTGTTCTGAATTTTTTAAAATTCACCTGAAATCCTTACAAATTTGATTAAATTCTTTTGAAAATTTTTTAATTTGTAAATAATATTGAGCATATTATTAAATAACTTCAGTCACTTTTAATCAATTTTAGAGTTAAAAATTAGTCATTTTTGTTCATCTTTTCGAATTAAATAACAAATTTATATATAAATATTTTCTTTTATTTATGAAAAATTCTATACAAAAAATGACAAAAAGTAAGTATTTTTTCTTTAAATATTAATGATCAGGGAAAATGAAAAATTTTTCAGGGGAAAACCCCGGATTATTAAAAAATGAGAGTTCCTTGATAAATAGTAAGTAGCTTTAATTTTTGTATGCTTACCTTTTATATTGTGGTTAAAAAGTTTCCATTTTATTAGCTTGGTTATTACCAACGTAATTTGTCTAACGTTTTTTTTACCCGCAGCCAAAATTACCGCCATAACCAATAACTTTGAACTATAGTTCTAAACATATGTTCTTTTTTACAGTATATTAACTAGCTATAGCTATTAGCCAGACAGTGAAACAGAAACTCACTCTTTCTTTAAATTGCTGTGTAAGTCTGATAGTATAACGCTCTTTTTTAACTTTGTTGCAAGCAAGTTTTGATTCAAGAGGGAGGCTAATAACAGTTGTGGAGGAGGATAGTAGGTAATACCTAGTACCTGCGTGACATAAAGTATGCTTCGTCCTGAAATTGTTTGGATCTTACCTACGCATGAGAAAGTTTCCTGTTAGAAGCGTTAGCTGTCGTAAATTCGAAAACTTCTTTAAAGCAAGCCCGTAAGGGACCTGCAATCCTAATTTAATATTTAGCCGTAAGTGGCAGGGTGAAGTTTTAATGATGAAGTGGCGCAGCGGAGTTGAATGACCAGAATGTAATTCACGAAGGTAATTCCTCTGCGCAGAAAATTGTTCCCATTTTTATTTTATTGCGCGACATGCACAATAACTTTGCATGCTGCAAGAAATAATTGCGACCACATTTAAGCAGAGGAACACTGCAAGAAATACTTGAGTATTAATTCACATACAATTATGGTTGAGTATTTCTATCTGAGTTAATCCAAAAATATTTCCCTTTCAATCAGGTATATTTCTATTTCGAAACATAGATATAAAAGGTACCCGGATACTAGTTTGCGTGTGAGTCAGTATGTTTGACTTTTTAATTCCATTTTTTCAAGAAACAGGCATCCAGAGTATGACTGGATCACCCCTACTTTTGGTTGAACGAAAGCTTCGTTCCCCCGTTACCCACGATTGCAGCACTACCTGACACATATGAACCGAAGCTTGTGGCACTTTGTCACGCATTCCGTATTACATTAGTTCATTAACAAATTTGAATTTATATTACCTTCAAATTTATATGTTTTTCTTCAAAATTTTACAAGAAAAACTTGTATTGATAACGAATCATTTGATGCTACAAGGATTTTACATTGTATTATGAAAACCGTTCCAGTTATAGGAACGATTAGCTAGCATACGTAATCATGATGGTATGCCAAAAATAGCCATTTCGTATGGTTGTCGTATGGGTTCAATAAAATATTTTTGGAAGAACCAAGATTAGGAGTTCATCGTCCAATTAATTATTTCAAATATGGATGTATGTATTAGGACTCGCCTTACAATCAATTTTTGTTTCAGTTCAAAATAAGCATGATTCGATTTTCCGCTGGCAAATTCTGTTGTCTGATATCAATTAAATAATATAGCGTAATTATAGATTTTCTATTTTATGAATATCGTAGTTTTATTCTTAATTATGTTTACATATTTCAGTGAAGACAACACTAACAAAAATTCTTGAAGATTATTAACTAAATGATTATGGGTAAGAATTTCTGTATGAGTTAATCAATATTAGATTGGGCAACAAGCGAAATATACAGTCGATAATCAACGAACATGAAGTTCAAATAATGCGAGTTGGTAATCGATGTATTCCGCTTGTAGCGCACGATGCTTTCTCCAATCACCACAGGCCGGAACGTACAGCTTTGCTCGTTGAGAAAATTTAAGTTGCTAGTAGAAGGGTTATCTAGTGAATGTGCCATTACTTAGTTCTCTAGCGGACTCGAGCATATTTAGTCCACGGTGACGTCAATTTAAACAAATAGAACGTCAAAATTTGACTTTACTAATATTATTTGTTTTCTCCAAATAAAAGACTTAAATTAAGTTACCACTAATCAGAATTATTGCAGTTCCACTTTAGGAACATAATTATTCATTTTAAGATTCAAGCCAATTATTATAAGCAATCTATAGAAAGAGTTATTTTTATAAGATGCTCAACATCACGGAAAAATTATTTTTTCACTAAATGATGTTGCCGCTCTCTCAGTGATTACATTTCATTAAGCAAGAGTGTTACCAATTTGAAATTGTTATTGTTATTAACAATATTTTTAATTTTACGTCTAAATAAAAGGTTTTACATCATGATTATTTTAATGCATCTTTATACTGCTAATTAAATAAGTAAATTTGTCAGTAATTCTTAACTATTCTTATTATTAAATTATAATAGAAAATTTTAACTTTTATCAAGAAAATGTTTAAGAACAAACCTATCCAAATCGGTTAATCGTTCACAAGAATTATGGGCTGCAGTGGATTATGAACAGTAAATTCCTGATTCTTCTGACTGTGTGCCTCCACGCTTGGTCACGCGTTCCATGTTGCATTAAGGTAGTCGAAAAATCACCAAGTTTTGAAAAGTTCAATGGGCCTGTGAAAATTCTTGTTCCTTTTTGAAAAATACAAAATCCCTAAAAAAATTTAATCCAATTGGATGACGTCCTGCACTCCCTCATCGAGGTCAAAAGATAAACTTTTAATATTTCCGTTGTTTTGGTGCTTACAAAAAAATGTTTGGGACAATATTAGTCTAATTTTTTATAACAAATTATATGGTGTCGATTAAGTTTATTACCAAAAATTTTTAGTGACATTCTTTACATAATTTAATTCAAACTGGTAGATATTTTTAATACGAAATTTATAAATACAATGAACATTGTTTTAATGTGTATTTATTTCTTATTTATACTTATTTAAATGAAAAATGGCTGATAAACGCTGAAAAGACAATAGGGTAAGGTGGGGTGAGATGAGCATAGTTATCCGTTTCACGTCTGTATTTAAAATCTGCTAATTCATTGCGTCACATATATATTCTACAAACATTTTTGATTAAAATTTTTCCAAGATAAAAGTAACTAAAAAAGTATATTCGAAATTGGAAACGAAAATAAAGAACTAGTGCGCTTGGCTCATATCGCCTCATGCCTGGGTCTTATGCCCGGGCCACTTAATTAAATGACTTATTACATATTAGTTATAAGTAAGAGTATTGTTAAGTTAGAGTATTTTAAAACGAAAGCATACCGTACACATATTTATCCAAAATTTCACGAAAATTACAGAAATAAATATAGGAATTTTTGACTTACCCATGTATATTGTGGCAGTAGAAGTTAAATTCTACAATACGAAAACTCCCAAATACTTGCCTGGTCTACTACAATTACTACATGACTGAATTTCATATATATTGGGATATTGAGCAGTTAAAAAAATGTTGCCGTATTTTTCAACCACAGCAATGTTTTTCTCATTTTTAAAGCATTTTACGAGTTTTCAAACAAAGTTACTTAAGAAATACACCAGAAAAACAGTGCTCTCTTCTGGTTGGCAGCAATTCATATTATTTTCTAATACAGACCTATAACACAGCTGCTGTCACTTTTCCTGAGGATTTTTTTTCACAAGATTATTTTTTTATACGTGTACACCATAATTAATACTCTGCACAATATGACAATATGAACCATTGCATCCTAAATATTCAAAGATGATAGGCAAACCATTATTTGTTGATGACTGGTCAAATTTACCTAATTGATAAATTTGAACAATCGTTTAGCGGGAACGACTTACCAACAATTGGAGAAGTACTGCGTGTTTTTTATAATTACGGTAGAGTTGATGGCTTGTCTGAGAAAGAGTCTGTAAATAAGGTTATCAGTGAAGTTTCAGAATTGTAGGATCGAGCTAGGATTCGATGTGGTAAAGGTAGAAACATTGTATGCAAATTAAACTTAATTTTAAAGCAATATGAGAATGTTTGTCGCGATAAAGAAGAGGTGGAAAACTCAACCATTATGGAAGAGGAATTCAAGAAAGGAAATGACTTGCTTTTTGATATAGCTCATGTAGACGCTATAAGTTAAATACGGAATGAAGATAATGATAAAACTTTTTACTAGATCAGAGGTTAGATAGGGCGAACAAATTACATTATTTGGATATTAGCTTGCATGAATAGAAGAATACGCCATTACATCAAGAATAATCATTTTTAAAGAGATCCGAAAAAGAATTGAAAAGAAAAGCTACAGAGAATTTGATGGTAGAGCTTGGCAGTTCAACAAATACGGACGTAGAATCCAATGAAAAGGATAATGAAGATGAAGATTATCACGGTCTAAGACAATTTAAACGCCAGAAGTTGAACATTCCCAATAAGACTTTAATTCTGACACCAGTTTTTTTAATCAGAATTAGATCAAATGAATTTGAACCATACTAAATCTATGAATATTCTTGGTCCAGTAATAATTTCCATCAGCGGAGGACAATTATTAAACGAAGTTTTTCCAAGGAGTACTGTCAGAAAAGCGGGAAGAAAATACCGTATAGAGGCTGCCGAAAGTATTGTGTTTGAAACGGGAATGTCCATGTCGATAGAAAGCTGTCAAAAATATAGGCTTCCTCTATTAATAAAGAAGATCGAACAGCTATTATGGACTCAGGATTTTAAATCGAAAAAATATTAGCAGTACCAGCCGTTAATGAAGGAACAGGAAATAATATTGCAGAAGTAACACATTCGGCTATGATGAAGTGGAACATTGAAAAACAGGTAGTTGGAATCTGCTTTGATACAGCTTCAGTAAATTGTGAATGTTGTAATGGAGCTTGGGATTTATTAGAGGGTCTTATGGACAGACTTCTGCTGCAGCTCAAATGTCGTCATCACGTATACGAGGTAGTTTGTGGGGATACATTTAAAGATGTTTTTGCCTCATCTGAAGGTTAGCTGTACAACTTTTTCGACGATTTTAAAATTGTTGGCCTCAAGTAGAACAAACTGCTTATGAATATTGCAACGATGAGCGATTAGAGAAAGTCCTTAAAGAATTCAAGTCTGCAACTATAACGTTGTTCTCAACATTTCTCGAAAAGGAATCTTCGAAACTTCCTCGAGAAGATTATTACCTAGAACTACTAGAGTTGCCTCTGATTTTTCTGGGTGAAACTCCACCTGGAGATAAAAATAATTTACGTAATTAAAATCTACGTCTTTCGAAGCCAATTCTAACTTAATAAGAGTGAACTTACAAGCTGTTCAGAATTTGGTTTATTCATGACATTAACGTACGTTCAGGCATGGATTACTTGTCCTCTCACTTGCGATGCACCTGCCAGCGACCTTAAATTTTTTAAAGGACATCTGTAGCCTCTTTCTCTTTTCTCTGATTTGGTTTCTCCAGAGCTACAGATTTACCTAACCGTTCAATTCGTTACACAGCAAAAAAATATTTAAGGCGAAATAAGATTAGATCATTGTATAGGATCGTCATCGGTTATCCTATTTCAAGTACTAAAAATGGACACTTCAGTCCTGTACAGAAAAATAGCTGATTGGAAAAATCTTTCTGATTACCAGGAAGCAAAACTAAAAGTCTGCTATTTGAAATGTATAGATGACAGTGCTAAAAGAGAAGTTAAACTTGCAACTGATTTTAACCAATCATTAATGAAATATGAAGAACAGTATTAAACATTACATCAAAATATTGAGAGCAAAAGGGAAAAACGTCCCGATGTAAGAAAGTTATATGTGTATGTGTTGTATTATGTTTTATAATAAAGCATTATTATAGCCAGTTGCTACCTTCAGAACCTAATAAATAACAATTATATTGAAACTTTCCTTTTTTCCTTTGTCGTATCCTCTCTTGTCGTATTGAAAAGCTCTGCCAGGTAAAGCTCGAAAGTGGGAACAGAGGTGAAGGCTCAATGAAACAATTTAATTTCTCACAAGAACAGCTTATTTATTCTCTGATTTCTCACCATGCACATTTGGCCTCGAATCTAGCCCTATTTTGTCGGAAGTCTTTCGACGCTTTCTCTCTCCCTCTCTCTCTCTGCTATTGAAGCTACCTTTATTCATATTCTTCATGCACTAATCTGCCCTTTCCACAATCGCTTCGAACATAATTTTGAGTCACGCTTCGGAGGTATAAAACCCCCCTTTTTTCTGATAATTGTCGTAGTGCCGACCTAAGTTATTCACTAAGATAAACCTAACTCTAACAATCTACGTGCATTACAACTTCGGATACGTAGCTTACTTTGCGCTGCTTCTGCCTCTCAATCCACTATTCCCTCTTGGCTGGTCCCTACGGTCACCTCGGTTGTTGACCGACTTCTTGGGTGTGGGTAAGAGCTGTCATCTGTTGGTGACCACAATGCCGTCTGAGTCTAATCGGGTAACCTGATTTGATAGGAAGCGATAGGATCTGTAACAAGATAAGAAACGCCTTAGCGGACTCTGGGTATGGTCCCTCGTCGTCGTGTGGTTCTACGCTGCTCCCCCTGCAGTAACGAGACTAGTTAGAAATCCCACGTTCGTCGAAGAATGGTCGAGAGCTCGCATCTCGGGCGCGCAGGCAGGAGACCTCTTCCCTGGAATAGTCGATTCTCGTGGCTAAAGGTTGCTGCCTGGGTCGGTCGTCTGCTCAGTCGCCTGTGCGTTCCTCTGGCTTTGCCGACCTGGAAAAGAGTGCCTTGCTCTGGCCAGAGTGGCTTTAATAAATGTCTCCCCACCTATGCCGGCGGCCCAAGAGTATCGTCTATTGCACACCGACGATACCGGCGTCTATCTATGGTCTGTCTCCGTCACAAATACTGTACGAAACGAAACATTACACCTGCTCCCCTATAATGAGGAGTGCATAGCTGATGGAGATGCTCTACTTATTTAATTATTTCTCGAGCTCTTAATCTGACACATCCAAAGGCTGCGTCGCAATAGTCACAGGTTCTTTTTCCCATCAAAAATAAGCCTTCTTCCTTCATGAGCAAAATAAAGCCGTCTTCTGCTTACAAGTCCTCTCCTAAAAAAACGTTTATGACGGCCGAAGATGACCCTGAAAAACAAAATATAAATATAAACTAAACTATTTTGGTTAGGCACCTGAGTAATCTATTTCAGAGCTATCTAAAATCTTCGTTGAAGCAATTAGGCCAATCCTCCTTAAATTCCCACTCGTCAATTTTCTGCTTAAACCTCCTGCGTATTTCTATCTCCTTCTGTCGTTCTTCTACGTACACTTTAGTCGAAGGCTTTTCCTGAATTGTGATTCTATCTTTATTGTTACAACCTTAGGGAACGTTTCAACTTCTTCTCGCTCCTAAGTTTGGTTGAGTTTCTTCTTGGTCTTCTTATTTTCCCTTTTCTTCTCATCCGTGTTTAACTTGTTCAATTCTCGTGTTCTTGATACGCCCTCCCGTAGTTGTTGCATTTTGAGTGGGCCGACTAATATTACCTCTTTGTTTATCCGTTTGGGTTTCAACTCTGCTGGTCCTGTTGTGGACGCTCCTGGTGTGAGTTCATCGAGAGGTTTAGCCGTCCTTAAAACTGCCTTAGTGGCTTTGTACTCTTGAGCTTGTCCATCCAGGCTTTGGATGTGAATTGAGTACTCTGATATTTTATGATTTTCCTTGGTTTACCGAACTTACTTAAGTATTCATTAAAGATGTTACTGATTGTTGTTTTTGCCTTCTTCATTCAGTACAGCTTCTTTGGGACTATATTTTTCATTTCCGCATTAGAATATCGATTTGTTACCTTATTTCTTTGGCAGTAGTCACATACCTTCAACGTCCTACTGACAACTTTCGCAAATTTTGGGTAATAAAAGTCTTTGCTAAGAATTTTGAAGCACTTCCTAGGGCCTATGTGCCCATATAACTCGTGACATTCCCTAATGAAATCCTCTATCATTGAAGTGAGAATCATCATTTTCCAACTGTTGCTTGCCCTGCTGTATAAGATTTCGTCTATTACCTGGTACTTGAAAATTATTTTTGCTTCGGCTACTTCCCTCTTCTTGGATAATTTGGCATCAGCCCGCTGTTGGTCCGCAAACCCTTTTAGTTTCCTAAGAAAGCCTTTGTCCAGTTTCCTAGCTAGAACGTTAATTACTACTTGACCCTCCTTAATTTTAGAGATCTTGTCACTCGATTTTAGGCGGCTTAACACATTTACTACTACATTCTCTTTGCTTGGGCAACGTCGAACTTGTAACCGGTAGTCCTTTATAGCTAGTATCCAGCGTGCCAGTTTGGAATTAATGAGTCTGCATGTTTTAAGGAATTTTAGCGCCTTATAGTGCGTCAAAATATAATTTTTCACGCTTAACAGGTATGTTCTAAATTGTTGTCACACCCATACTACTGCTAAAAATTCCTTTTCCGTCATTGCGTATGCTAATTCCGGCCCCTTCAACGTCCTACTTGCGAAGGAGACAATTTCTTCCTCGTTATTCGAGTTTTTTTGGTACAATACTGCCCCCAGGGCGTCCGTCCGCAAAAAATAGAGCAGATCCAATAGTGACACGGTTTCATGATCATGTCTTGTGGTAAACGTCGTATAAAAGTGGATCAGCCCCAAGAAACCTCGCACTTGCTACTCATTTTCAGGACTCGGAAAATCTTGTATTATCTCGATCTTCTTAGGGTTAGGTTTGATGCCGAATGGTCCTAATATGTGTCCTAAAAACTCTTCCTTCTCTTCTAAAAAGCTAGACTTTTTAAAGTTGATAGTCAGGTTGTGTTCCTTGCATCTTTGGAATTCAAGCAATTTAAGATGAGTCATATGTTCTTCCAAATTGCTCGACATACAAAGCAAGTGATCAAGGAAGTTTATTAAGAACTTACCCAAATTCCTGAACACCGCATCTAACGCTCTTATCAATGCACCGGTACTCGTCTTCAGGCCAAACGGTGTTACCGCAAATTGATAACATTTTTCTGGATGTGGGAAAGCAGTGTACTTCCTAGACTCTGGATGCAATGGTATTTGCCAAAAGCTGCACGTTAAACCCAATTTAGACATTACCTTTGCCCCTCGACACCTCACTGACCTATCTTTCTTTACAGTAGATACCAGAGGATTTATAAGTAGGCTATTTGACCTTACCACCATTCCCATGGCTAGCACTGCCTGGATTTCCGTGTCAACTGCCTCTGCATGATTCAATAGCAGGAGATAGATCCTACAGATAAACGGCTTATCGGATTTGACTTTTAATTTGTGTCTATAGTTTGAGATTCTACCGTGTTTTTTTTTTCAAAAATGTCTTTGAAGTCGAGTATTAGTTTCTTAAATTGTCTGTGGCTTTTATTTAGCCCCGCGTATGTTTTTAATTTATTCTGTATGTCCTCCGGTTTCAAGAGACAACGCGAACCCTCATCTATGTACAAACTTTTTATTTCCTTCACTCTGCGCGGCTCGTCATGGTGCATGATGTTAATGCGGACGTATTCGTCTCCCATTTTGAACGTAATCATATTATTTTCCAGGTCGACGTTAGTTTTTAATTCAGTTAACATGTCAATCCCATTTATGCAGTTTTCCGTTAGTCCTGGCACGATCAAAAATTTATTTACGGTTTATTTACGGGCATTTATCAAGTACGTTATCCGCTCTCTCGAATTCCTTACCCTCTTGGAAATATTTTCAGGGATTATTGTATCTTAAAACGTGTGGGTGTTCTTTTATAAATTTATTTGTATCGCATGTGCAATTATCTGATATAGTCTCTTCATAAGGCACAGATCTTACCAAAAATCTCCCGGGTTTCCTTTGTCTTCAAAGTTTTTGTGTTCCATGCATGCAGGCTCGTTCTCAACTTCAAAACTATAATTATTTTTGTTTTTATTTATATTGGTTTTCGCTCCCTCATTCGGTGGCTTACAATCTCTCCATGACAGATACCTTCCCTTATCATTTCTATTGGGGTTGTTTTGACTTCGGTATTGTTGACTTCCTCCCCTATCTTTGCTGCGTTTTTAACTGTAAAAGTTTCCGTTCTCTAAGCTTGCTTTGCGAGTTCGTGAATTTTCCTCAAAATTCTTTGCTCAATTGTCATACTTTGGGTTTCTCCTGTAATTGACCGTTCCGGCTTTATCAAACACTTCTAAGAGTTCAATCAGGTCGGAAAATTTAGAGATTCCTCTGGCCAAAATCGCTGTTCGTATCTCTTCTGAAAAATTTCTGGATATCTTTTTTTATTATATCCAGATCTAATGGCTTAGGTTTTAAGGTCTTTTCCGTGACTAAATAAATAGTTTTTGTAGCATATTGCGTTCTAGTTAAACTCCCCTTCAAATCATAGTAGCCAAACTCCTGCTTGTTCCTTACCCCATATTGAACATCTTCGTTCCAAAATTTCGTCGGCGCTGTGGACGGGCGAATCCTGGAGATCTCCGATTGGCCTTCTCCGATTTATCATATTCTTCTTTCGTTCTCCAAAAATTTACTTTCTATTGTCATTATATATTCCGTGTTTGAGCGTACCAGGTTGAACGTCCCCGTCAGTTTGATCTTTAGTTCTTAGATTTGATTATTGAGTGTCACCACGTCCAGTTCCTATTCCCCCCGACATATCTCTATTTTGGTTAATACACTTATTTCCAAGTGCGAGCTTGTCTCGATAAGGTAAATTTCAAGTTCGTCCATTTTTTGGTCTGTCTTCACGGCTACCATGTCTATTTTTCTATTTACTTCGTGATTTTCGTTCTGGATAATTTCCAGTAATTTTTTTATTTCCTCATCGTAGCCTAGTCTTTTGCTCCTACTGAATTGGAAAAATCGACCTCTTCACTTAGAGTAAGCTCATTAATTAGGTCAACCCCTGGGTTAATATTGTTTTCGCAGCGTAGCCTACTCTTCTCCTCCGCTAATTCCCTAAATAAGCTCCTATCAGGGGAGCCTTATTGCTAGGGAACAACGCTTGTTGGGGATTGTAGACTTAGTAGATGGCTTGCACCATCTTTCACGCATAACCTGTTATTTCTCCCCAAGTTATGTACTGCGTTGCCTAGTGTCTCACCGTTTTCGTTTCGAGACCCGGCGTTCTTGCTCCTATTCTCGTCACTCGACTCAGCATTCCCTTCATTGAGGGCACCACCATCTCTTCCTTTCGCATTACTCCAAGTCAATACGCCCCCCTCCTGCGATTCTGCTGTAGACGTACCATCCTAAGTCTCTCCCCATTGTTTCTTAAACTGTCAGTTATTCCGCTTGTTTCTGAGATTTTCTAGTACCTCTTTAAACATTCGAGCCCCACGTTGGGCACCAGTTGACACGTTCCTTTTTTCTTTTTCTCGTGTCCCCCCTTGCCGTATTGAAAAGCTCTGCCGGGTAAAACTCGAAAGTGGGGACAGATGTGAAGAGCCAATAAAACAATTCAATTTCTCACAAAAACAGCGTATTCATTCTCTACTTTCTCACTATGAACATTTGGGCCCTACTCTAGCCCTATTTTGTCGGAAGTCGATTGGCGCTCTCCCGCTTTCTCTGCTGTTGAACCTACCTCCATCCATATCCCACGCATATCATTCTCAAAACACGATTCTAAAAAAACATAAATTTTCCCTTCTTGTAACCGTAGCTTCTTCCGAACTTATAAGTAACTTGCCTTTTACCCTACTACTAAGTAACACTAATATGTCCTTTCCACAATCGCGTCGAACGTAATTTTTGGTCACGATTCGGAGGTATAAATCCCCCCCCCCCCCTTTATCTGATAACAACAGTCGTAATGCCATCCTAAGTTATTCACTAAGATAAGCCTAACTCTAACAATCTATGTGCATTACAACTTCGTATACGTAGCTTACTAACTTTGCGCTGTTATGCCTCTCAATCCACTCTTCCCTCTTGGCTGGTCCCTACGGTCACCTCGGTTGTTGACCGACTTCTTGGGTGTGGGTAAGTGGTGTCACCCCTTGGTGAAAACAATGTTGAGTGATTCTGATCGGGTAACCTGATTTCGCAGGAAGCGATAGAATCTGTAACAAGATAAGAAACGCCTTGGCGGACTCTGGGTATGGTCCCTCGCCGTCGCGTGGTTCTACGCTGCTCTCTCTGCAGTGACGAGACTAGTTAGAAATCCCACGTTCGTCGAAAACTGGTCGAGAGCTCGTATCCTGGGCGCGGGGACAGGAGACCTCTTCCCTGGAGTAGTCGATTCTTGTGGCTAAAGGCTGCTGCCTGGTTCGGTCGTCTGCTAAGTCGCCCGCTCGTTTCTCTGGCTTCGCCGATCTAGCAAAGAGCACCTTTCTCTGGCAAGAGTGGCCTTTCGTAAATATCTCCCCACGTATACCGGCAGCCTGAAAGTATCGATTGTACCCTGATGATACCGGGGTCTATCTATGGTCTGTCTCCTTCACAAATACTGTACGAAGCGAAAAGTTACAAAATAAACATGAAAACAATTTATATGATGGTTTTAATAAATTCTTATCAAACATATCCACAAGTTTGGATGCAATAAAGGTCTGAATTACTTGAAAAAAATTTAATTACTTAAAAAATGGCTAAAAAATTTGTGTTAATAGATTTAATCGGCACCATCATATTTCTCATTAAAAATTAGGCTAATATTGTTGCAAACATTTTTTTGTAAGCACAAAAGCAACAAAGATATCAAGAGTTTAACCTTCGATCTCGACGAGGAAGTGCATGACATCATCCGATTAGATTAAGTTTTTTAGGGGTTTTAGTTTTTCTAAAAAGAAACAAGAGTTTCCGCAGGTCTACTCAAATGTTCAAACTTGGTGATTTCTGGAACACCCTAATTTTACATTAGTTAATTAACAAATTAAATTCACAAATTATTGAAAATCTTTCCTTTTCCATTCCTCTCTTCTCTTCCTTGTCTTCTTCTCCATCTTACTCAACAACCCATTCACCCATGCCAATATCCTTCCTCCTCTTCATGCAACAATACCTTCCCTGGTCCTCCTTTTCCACATCTTCACACTCTTCCAACCACTGCTCATTTTCACATACCTCTTCCCACACAATTCACACATTCTCTTCTCTCTAGAAAGTCCGTACCTATTATAATCCTTTATGCATCCGCATCTTATTCTCGCTATAAGTTCCTGACTTTCTTACTCTAATTTCTCACAAAAATATTGCGCTCTGTACCTTGGCATAATCCACACAGAGTTCCCGTTGAACCTTGACTCTTTTATTCTCTCCTCCCCTGCTTCCTTCTTTCTCTTCATGTCGTTTCTCTTAACTACCTTATATACCCTCTTTCCTTCCTCATGCATACTTCTCACTTCCTCCATCTGCAATCCATTCGTTCTAAAACACCTTTCCACCGCCATCTTTCCACCCCAACGTTTGTTCTCCTTCTCCCACCAACACTTCCTAACCAGCTTACTTCCCCCCTCTTCCAAAACTTTTTCCTCATATTTACACGCTCGACTCCCCGTTATAATCCCTAAACTTGTTCTTCCTGTCTCCCTGCTGACAATACAGTTTGACGTGTTCCTTACCAACCCCAGTGTCCACTTTACATACCTCTCCTGTATCCTATTTACCTACTCATTGACCTTCCACCCCACACCTCCACTCCGTAAAATAAGACACTTAGCACTAGCAAATCGAATAATTTTATTCTTCTTACAAAATCATCTGCTAATAACCTCTTTTCCAGCCCCCACACTTGCCTGGTCACCACATTTGCCCTTTTCTCTCTCTCTCTCTTTTATATGACCATTTACTCCCCCATTCCTCCGAAACAGGAACCCAGATACACAAACTCTTTTACCTCCTGTACCGCATCTGCTTTACCCTTCCTCTCCCCTATCTTCCTCTTCCTCTCCTCTCTTTTATCTCTCCCACCTCCTGTCTTGAACACCGTAATCTTCGACTTGTCCGCATTTTACTCTAACCTATTTTTGTCGGAGTACAGTGGAACTTCGATAACTCGAATCACCAAGGCAAGCAAAAAACTTCCAGTTATCGGAAATTCGAGTTATCGAAGAATTATGTATATCTTGGCGAAAATATGTATTTCTGGATCATACACTAAGTACACTAAATGCAAAATTAGAAAAGAGTATAATTTAGGCAAAAGACTAGAAATATCAGGCTTTCTAACTTATAAACGAGTGCATGTTTGATATTTGGATTATTATGAGTGTTGAAAGCTACTATTGCACGAAAGATGACTAATTCAGACTCAATATGCAGAATATTTCTTTAAAAAATCGGTAAGCTTCGTTTGACTTGGTTTATTGATTGAAATGTTTTCCATATAACTTTCAATCACGTTAAGTGCAGAAAAAATCTCATCTGTTGTACGAAGTTGTTCTCGAATATATTTCCGTAATATTTCTAGACCATCCGTGGCCTGGGAAAGAATAGTTGGTGATATCATCGCTACTTGTCTCTTATTCTCTTAAATCCCCATCAAAACTTACACTTTCCAACTGCTACTGATACTTTTCTAACGCCTCCCTCGTTCATGACAGCCGCTCACATAACGACCCTTCTCTCCCACCGTGCATTCCGCCACCCTCCCCCTTTATGCACAAACTTAATGGTTGATTGTCTGATTCCAATATCCCTTCCACCTCAGTACTAGCATACCCTTCTCTCTCTCTCTCTCCCTCTCTCCTAATCAGTTTTCTATCCTTTCTTCAATCCTTTCCATTCCATCCTTATTATACACAGTCACAAACTTATACGTAACCCTCCTATATTCATAGCCCTCGTTTGCACGCTCTCCTTCTCTCCATCTCTGTGATCTTCCTCTAATCCATCCCTAACCCCTGTTCTAATCACCCCAGTAACTCTTCCATTTCTATTTACTTTGACCGCCTTCTGCAGCCTTCTCCTCTTGTCTCTACCCACGTCCCATACCCACATTTTCTAATCTATTTTTGTTTCCCGATACCCTACCTTCGACGCTCTCCCTTCATTCCTCTCCCTCCTAGCCCAGTCGTTTAGCATTTTCACAACTGTTACTTCATTCTCCTTTCTCCCTCCTGTCCTAACTTTCTATACATGGCCTTTAACCCACTCTATGCTCTGCAGCAGCGCTTCCTCTCCCTCGATTTCTTACCCACTCTTTAGTTTAAATTCTTGTATCACAATATTATTTCTCCTATCTGTTTTTTCTCTTCGCTCAATACTCAATCTCATTTCCATTATGCTTTCCCTATCCGCTTTCTCCTCCTTGTCATTCCTATGCTCTCCCACTTTCTCTTCTATCATATTCTCCACCCTAACCCAAATATCTTGCTTTTCGCCCTCCTTCCGTCAACTAATTCCATTTCCGACGGGTCCTCCACCTTGAAAGCCTTTTTTCCGTCCTTTCCTTCCACACTCTTCTTCTCCCATCTGCTTTATTTTATCATAATTTTCCTTTCTTACTGACACCCCCTCGCTCTGCAACCCTTCCGCTTTCTCCCTCAGGTCTTTTAGTTCCTTTTGCCATTTCTTACCTATTACCCTCAGGTCCTCTTACGCCTTTCCTTAACCCTCTGACATTTGTCTATCAGCACCCATAGAGCCTCCTTCCCTAGTAGCCTATCTTTTTTTAGGGGTGTGACGTACGTGTCCCTATGCTTTTCAAATTCTAGCGCGCTTTTTTCCGAACCCTCTTTTACTCTTTTCCTCTTCAATAGGTCCTCCGCCTCACTTGCTCTCTCTCTCTCCCTCCCTCTTTCCCTCTCTCCCTCCCTCTCTCCATCTGTCTCTCTCTCTCTCTCTCTCTCTCGCCTTATCGCTTCCTTCGTTCCGGTTTTTTTTCTCCTTCACGCGCCACTCCACACCATGCCATGCACAGCTAGCCTTCGTGGCCTATTGGAAATTTTCTCCCCGTCGAATTCACTACCAGCACTGCCAGTACTGTCGCTGACCACCTTCCGCTCTTCCGGCGGTAACTGTGACCTATCCATGCAAAAAGTACCCACCGCAACCAACAGATGTATCTCAAGTCCCGCTGTCGCTTACCGCCCCAAATTTTCCCTTTCTTTGCTCTATTCCAACCCTCACAGTCCCTGGAAACAACCTTTTTTCTCCCCTAACATTCCCCCGGCACTACGAAAACTTCCACTTGTCCACCATGAAGGCCCAAAGTTCTGACCATAAATTTACCCCGCCCCCTTGCCAGCCTAACCTCACTTTCCCAACTTAGCCAAATCCCACCCCCACAACTACATTGAAAATTAATTTTAACCATCCAATTCACCCCTCGCAATCCTACTCACCTCCTAGACTTCCAACCTCACACTCCACTCACACCTTCCACGAAAATTCCGTAAAATCTTCTCACCACCTGTCACCGCACACTTTCTCATTACCGCCAGCAACAGGCAAATCTACGAATAATTTGATGCTACTGGGTTCTACATTGTCTAGCTATACCAGGTGTATACATATGAAACCGGTATTGCCATCTAGCGGCTAGTAGGCACACTTGTAGGCACTGTCGGAACTTACCATTTGTGCTAATTGGCGTATT
>NC_046664.1:91356432-91374732 GCF_010883055.1 Belonocnema kinseyi
GCGCATACTTTGAATAAAATATTTGTTATCATTCTCTTGAAATAAATGTGTTTTTTTCTTGAAAAAATACCGGTTTCATATGTATACACCTGGTATAATATGTAATCCTATAGTTATACGTAAAATAGCCATTTCGTATTCTTGCAGCTGAGCGAACGAACAATTATTTCTTCAAGCAAAAGGGCGGTCCCCAAAAATAACGACGCCGCTAGATAAAAATATAAAAACATCATACATCCGCGCCCAAAATGCTCTCAAAACAAGAGAAACAGGGTAATTATTTACGTAAATTTATTTCCTTATTATTTATTTATTATTATGATTAACGGTAATTATTTCTGAAAGTTGTAATTTACTAAACAGGAGGAGCAAGAGCACATGTGCGCAGTACAATAATGTGTCCATAATATACCTAGGAGTATTATGGTCTCAAAATGGTCAATAATCAACTGAAAAACATGTAAAAAATCTATTTTTTATTTTTTTAAACGAATTTAGCGGAACTAAACAAAAATATTATTTTTTTCAAAAACAATTAAATCCTCAACTAAAAAGGATCGAGAAAAATTTATGATGTCTACTAAACTTTCCCCACGAGATTCCCGGATGATTTCCGGACAATCACCATGTTTTCCTGCCTATAAGGTAAGTCTTACTATGTGGGCGGAAGCATACATATAATGCATACTGGGTTGCAACCAGATCCATGCATCACCTATAAAAAGTAGGTCTGACTTTTGCATTCAATTGCATTAAGAAAAAGCAAAAATAATTAAAAACTTGATGCTGTTTGCAAATAAACAGAACAAAAATATGAAAAAATAAGAGTACCTATTACTAATTATTTTGAAACAGAAAAAGTTATGAAAATATGTAGTTAAATATAATTAAAATTTAATTTTGAGATAAATTTGGAAGGATTTTAAACTTTATATTTCTATGATTTATTGTACTCAAATTATTGATTTTGTTATTTGCTAAACTTAAAAAAAATAGGTATTGTTAAAATTATTAATGTATCTAATGAAAAAACTAATAATATTAAAGATCTCAATGAGAAAAATATTTAAAACGTATGCATGATCAGTAGAATTAATAAAAAATATATGACGTATATTCAATATAAATAAAATAATAATTAAAATATGTAAGACTACATCTTAAGTTGCACATTAAAGAATCTTTCCACCTTTAAAATCTTTCAAGTTTTGAAGAAAATACTTTTTTAAAGTAATGGTAATTGTAATTAAAATGTTTGAGGGAGTTATTTGGTAAAAATACAATGACAAGACTAATAAATAAGAAATTGGATTTAATATTATTTAATATAATGTATATATTTATTTAAATTGAACCGAACATCATATATACATTTATACAGTTCTATCATTTATTTGTTGCTTAATCTTGAAAGCTTTTTTCTCGCTGCATTCCACCCCTAATAATTATATTAAGAATTTTAAATTTAAAGGAGATTTTGAATTAAATAGTTAGTTTCATTATTGCAAACCTCATTTCCAAAATGAACAGACTATGAACTATTAAACTCTATAAAAAAATGTACCGTACTCATAACGCATAGTTGAGTAAATTCACGTTTTTCCTTCAGCTTGACGCTCCGAACTTTTGTCTCCTCTATTTTTGACATTAATGTAGGAATACCATTTAGTAACAAAAATAATGTAAAAGTTTATACTAACCACTGTGATGAACAATTTTTGTGGCAAAATATTAGAATTTGAGATTTTTCAAATTATAATTTTCTTCCATCGCCAGAACGACCTCAGGTATTCCTTAAACTAATAAATATTAAATAATATCTGATAAAATATTACAATTAAAAATTTTTTAAATAAATTCAAAATTTTGGTCCTTTCGCATAGATATTTTTTTGTAATGAAAATGTTTAAACCTGTTGGATGAATGACTGCTAGTCACAAAAATATTTAAGAAGTTAACAATAAACATTGTAATAAATAATTCTCGTGACAAAATATTCATATGTCAGGTTTTATCAACAACTTTCTTTTCTTTAATCGCTACAATGGCTACGGATATTCCTAAAAAATGTATCTTTGATAATATTTTGTAGAATAAAACAACTTGCATGCTTATAAAAAATTTCCAAATGTTGGCAGTTTCACTTGGAAAAGGTCGTGTTTTCAATCGTAATAGATTGAAAATAAATCATAATACTGCATGCTAAGATTAATTCAATACAAAATCGTTTGGCAATAACCCACCGACTTGGAAATCAAAGAAAATTTTAATTTGATGCATGCTCAGATTAACTCAATACAAAATCGTTTGACAATAACCCACCGACTTGGCAATCAAAGAAAATTTAAATTTGATAAAACCTTAAGTTTAAATATTTTGTCACAAGAATTGTTAATAACACTTGTTATTGTTATCTTTTTTTAATATTTTTGTGACACGCAATCATTCGCCCAAAGCTTAAAAAATTTTCAGTGCATAAAATATTTATTATTTTAAGGAATTGCTGAAGTCGTTCTGGCCATTAAAGAAAATTATCATTTGAAAATTTTTAAATTATAATATTTTGCCACAAAAATTTTCTATCACAGTGGTTATTATAAACTTCTAAATTATTTTTGTTACTTAATGTCATCCCTACATTAATGTGAAGCACTTTAAGAAAACAAAAATTTTTTACCGATCATAAGACTATTTTTCAATTTGTTTATAAAATTAGTTTATAACAAATAAATGGAATAATAAATAAATTATTTGCATCCTATGAGTTCCCAACCATTTATTTAAGCTAATATAAAGTTTTTCTGACCAGGTTTAAAGCGTGAAAAACATGTTTAGTACAAAATTTTAGTTTTTCCTTACTTTAAGTGGAAAAATTATTAAGAAAAAAATCGAGGAGACAAAAGTTCGGAGATTGAAGGTCTATAGAATATATAATATCTATAGGTATGCAATATTATAATTAACTATTTTATTTAACGTCTTCTTTAAATTTAAATTGTTTAATAAAATTATTAGGGGTTGATTGCAACGAGAAAAAAGCTTTCAAGATCAAGCAAACAATAAATTATTGAACTGCATAAATATATATGTTACAGGCAATGTCCGATGTCCTGTCACACCGCAGTCTGCCTTGTCCCTTCGCGAATTGCCTGAGCGGTGACAGGCAAAGTCCGAAGTAACACTTTCACTTCGGACTCTGCCTAGTCAAATCGCGAAGTGACCGACAGGCTCAGGCAAAGTACGGAGTAAAAAGAAAACCTGCGTGGTTTACTTTTCCCACTGCGTAGACAGACTTAGAAAACATAAATAATTCATTTTTAATATTTTTATTGTTCTAAAGTTTGAATAGTTTCCAATTTCAAGCCTTTTCAGAAAAAGCGAATTATTTAATGCGAATTCATAAATATATATTCTATAAAAGGTACTAAATATTAGAGTCGACCTGGCGCGCGATCTGGTGCACCCGGGTCGTCGACTAACCATTTGACTTTTTTTCATTATTCAAAAAACTTTAAATTTTTTTTAAAGTTCTCGTAGAATACGTATTGTACTACCTGGTGATCAATCTGATGTACCCGGATCGTCGACTCACAATTTTTAGTAATTTTCGCTGTTGCAACAATCTAAATTCTAAAAGAGTTCTCGTAGAATACATGCTAAGCTACCTGGGGCGCGACCTGGTACACCTGGGTCGTCGACTAACCATTTGGAACTGATTTCATTATTTACCAAATTTAATTTTATTTAAATTTCTCGAGAAATTTCTCGTAGAATACGTATTAAACTACCTGGTGGTCGACCCGGTGCACCCGGATCGTTGACTCACCATTTTAAATAATTTTGGCTGTTGGTAATTTCCTTGTGCACAATTTTCGTCTTACAAACGCTCTAATACGTGTATTGGAATGCTGGACGATGACTTCACGATTTACAACACTTACAATACATGTATTGAAATTTCGTCATTCCAATACTATGGTTGCAATTTTACCTTACGCTTGTATTGCAGAATTCTGGTAGATGTATGATAGAACTCCAAACATTTTTAACAGTGTAGACCTATCTACTCGAAATGCATTATTTCGGTGATTTCAGGCAAATAAAGGTTGCCAGTTCCTCGTCAGATTTTTGCACAATAACCGCTAAGCATGCAATACACGAAAAAATAAAGACATATTAACATGCACTATACAGTTTTTTAAAACCATTTTTCTTAACTGAGCGTAGTGAGCGTAGTGAGTAAGTGAGTAAGATGAAGACCCCAGTTAGTGACACTAGGAGCTTTCAATAGTTCAAGACTTTGCTTTTCATTGTTTAAGCGCTTTGACTACTATTTTGTTGTTGTAATTATAAGTGAAGCAGTTGTTTTGTAATACTAAAAGCATAATGGCAGCAATATCTGCATTGTTTGTTAATAATTATTGATGTTTCGTGTGCTACATACGAGTGAAGGCGTTAATGACACCTGTGATACACTGCTTTGAACATTATTCCCCGAACATATTTATATGCAATTTAATATTAAAGCATGCTGATTTTTACGAATCCATTATTTACATTTTGATTTCGACTAAAATTTTTAATAAGTAAAGAAATTTTTCAGGGGGTCACTCATTGGTCGCATGTCACTTCACCTTAAACGTGCTAATTAAAAGTGTCGAAAAAGAACATTTTTGTGTAGTAGTGTTTGAGATAGCAGTATTTTGGGTCTGGTTTTAATAAGTTGAAGATATATCTTTCGTTTGAAAGTGTGGGGCGGCCCCTGGTCACTTGAGTTTGACTTTGAGCGACGCGACATGTTGACGTACGTAGGCGCAACATATTAATGATAATAATTGTCATACAAAACCAGCTGACAGACGACAACACGTACGATCCAGAGCTCCAGTCGTTCAAACAATTTGAAAACTGTTATTCATATAATAGAGTAACAGAAACTGTAAAGTGTGTATGATTCCGCTTGATAATTTTAGATATAAATTCCATATGGACCTTAATAAGCCCGAATTCCAAATTAATATTTGAAGAAAGAAACGAGTGAAACTATGTTAAAAGACGTAGTAATCGTGATCCTAATTTTCTAGATTTTTCTCACGTTTAAATTAATTTAAACTTTCTTTAAAACTACAAAATAAAAACTTCATAAATATTGTCATTAAATGTTACTTTTAAGGACCCGTGACAAAAAGCCCAAACGTCCAAGCGCCCGCCCAATGAGAGTCGCGCTTTGTGAAAAAGGCCTGCGAATAAAAGAGCGAGTTGGGGCGTGCTCATACATACTTCCATCGCGATGAAACGAGTCGCTTTCTGATTCGCGGGCCTTTTTCACGGATCGCGACAATGGAAAACTACAAATATCCAAAGTAAGATCATTTTTATCACGAGACAGAAAACTTACTTGTCGTCGGATAATTGAGACTTCGGATGCAAAAAGGAGATATTTATTTTGCTGGAGTGGGGAGGCCCCTGAGCACTTGAAAATAAAGTCTCGAATTTTTATTTTTAAGATATATATCCACAATGAAAATTTAATACCGCATCTTTTCATCCTCATAGAAAAAGTTGCAGCTTTTTTATTTGTCGAATTATTTTTGAAAAACTGTTGTTTTTTTTTTTTATTAAAATATTATGAATTTTTTCACTTTAACTCGCAACGAAATGAGAAAATTTAATATTTTGTTAGAAAACTTATTACAAATGTGCATTATTATTCTCTGCGACGGATGAGTTTAGCAAAAGTGCGAAATGTTCATTGAAAAAATTGTTTATAATTTTTTCTGAGACGGTGCATAATTCCTACACAAACAAACTTCCAAAGTTTCGGGAGCCGAGCGAATTTTGAGCAAGCGAAAGCTGTCAGTAAGAAAGTTGTTTAAGAAGGTTTAAGGAAGTTTTCTGGAAAGTTTTAGCTCAATTGGAGTGGTACTTAACAAACTGTTGATGTTTTAATTTTCTGACGCATTGGATTTTCTTCCGCGTAAACTACGGCCCGGGCTGTAAACCGCTACCCAAGCGTTAGGTACAAATCTGTCTCACAACAAGCTGAGTTTTTGTAATTAAAATACGAGAAATATGAAAAATAATTGTTTCTAATAAATACTTCATTTTCTCTGTTGAAAATATTTAAATGTTGACATTTCTAGAAATATGAACTTCATAAAGATCCTAAAAATAAAGAATCTCTACATTTTTTTGTCTATTGGGTGTGTCCTTCGTCTGACTTCTTTTTGTAAATATAAAAGCTGTTCGATTAAATTATCCTAATAACTACACAAAATTCTATGATACAAATATAGTGCAGTTTTCGAATTACAAAATGGAAAATAATTTGAAACCTACTAATTGTAGAAAACGAAAAAAGTTTCAAAGTTTGTAGGAAAGAAATGATCTTAAATGTAACAGAAATGTGGTATGTTATAATAAATAAATGAATTATTTCTTGCTTAATAAAAATAAAGAATATCTTGACAAAAAAATAAAAATACATATATAAATATCGGAATAATTGCGTATAGAAAAATGTGAATCATAGAGGAAAATAATTATTTGATAAACATTCTATGTTTGGGGCAGCTATTTTTGAAAGCGCTTCTTACAAAATTGAAAAATAGAATAAAACAGTGCGATTTTGTAAAATGTTGTTAGAAATTCTTTATAAACGCTTCGAAATACAAAAATTTGTGGCAGTCTAAATAGTATTTTCAAAATTTATATTATATGTGAACAAACTAGATTGTTGTTTTATACATTAGAAACATTTTGGTAAAACAAAACTCGTTTGGAGAAAGAAGAAAACTTGAATTTCATAAATTGGAATACATTATTTCTTTGAAAAATCTGTTTTATTAGGAATGGAAGCTTCTAATGTGTCCCCTAAGGGTTTAAATTTTTCTTGCACCTTCTTCCCTATTCCTTTACACACATCCACACATACTTACTTGGTAGTGGGAGGGGGACCTACAGTTTCAGGTGGGTTCCGAACCACCAAGAGCAAAAGTTTTAAGTACTTAGAGAACACCTTTTTCTGTAGAGGTACCGGCCCCACGACTCTTCGGATATGAGCAACTCCCTTGCTAGGCTAGTATTCACCGCATGGGCCGCTGAGATTCTTCCAGAGTGGGAGGTGGGAAGCGAACCCGCAGGAAAAAATCCATTGCACCAACAAATTAAAACGTCAACAGTTTGTTAAATACTATTCCAATTGATCTTAAATTTTCCAGAAAAAATCCTTGAAATTTCCTGAACAACTTTCTCACTGACAGTTTTCGCTTGCTCAAAATTCTCTCGACTTTTAAATCGCTGGAAGTTGTTTGTGCGCGAATGATGCACCGTTTCGGAAAAAAATGATTAACAATTTTTTAATAAATATTTTAAACTTTCGCTAACGTCATCCATCGCAGAACATGATAATGCATATTTCTGATCAGTTTTAATTACAAAATATTTAAAACTTCCCATTTTGGTACGAGTTGAAGTAAAAAAATTCAAAATATTTTAATCGGAGAAAAAATTAGTTTTTCGTAAATAATTCGAAAAACAGAAAAGGTACAACTTTTTTATGAAGAGAGTTGCTTACAACGGTTTTATCTAACTTCAGATAAATTATATCGCTGGTATTTATTGTATTTAAATCATAACCAAATTTCACGATTATTGGGACCGGCTCGATTACTGAAACATTAATATGATTTTTCTACAACTGAGCAAATGTTTATGGTAGGTCACTTCTGTCGTAGGTAAATATTTTACATAAAGCTTAAAATTAATTTTACTATATACAAATGTGTAATTTACTAGTAGCAGATGATGATCAGTAGGAAGATCAAGCGAAACATAACGTGGAAACTTATGACAGGCACGAGGAGAAGGTAGAAAAAGCAGTGGAGCTAGATAGAGAGAAAGAATAGTATTGGGGAAGTATTGAGGTCAAAGGAGCCGAGTGGAAGGATCAGATGGAAACTGATGAGAAAAGAGAAGATCAGACTAAATATGAAGTTGAGGATGCTAAGAAGAAAGAGGGAAATTAATTAGAGGAAGATGAAGTGAAAGAATAAGATTAGAAAAAAATGAGGTCTAGGAAATCAAGGAGGAGAGTGAGGTGAAAAATTATAAGCAAGGTGAAAAGGATGAAGAAGATCAAGTAAGGCATGACATGGAAGATACAAAAAAAGAGGAACAGAAACCAGTGGAACAAGATAAAGTAATTGAATCAGATTTTGATAATATTGAGGTCAAGGTGACACAGGAGAAGGATGGGATGTTAATTGATGAAGAGGATGAAGCTCAGGCGGAATATGGCAGGGAAGATGGTTAGAAGAATGAGGCAAATGAATTAGAGAAAGATGAAGTAATGTTGCAGGATTAGTAGAAAAGAGAAAACGAAGAAGGAAAAGGAAGACGAAGTGGCCATGACCATGACGACCACGGGGTGAGATATTATCTGAAAGAGGAACATCAGGAAAAATATGAGGTGGAGTATAATGAGAAAGGGGATGAGGGGAACCAGATGAAAGAAGGAAATAAATCGAAAAAAGATGAAGTCAAAGAATATGATTAGAAGATGATAAGATCAAGAAAACAAAAGAGGAGGAACCATGTCAAATTATGAGGAGAAAGAGTATTAAAAGAAAACAGAGAAAGATAATGTAAAATAATAGGATTGGGAGAATAATGAGAACCAGGACCAGGTAGACATGGAGGTAAGTGATTGTGAAAGAAGATAATGAGGGAAATAAGGAGAGGAAAATAAAGATTAGACGGGAACTGCCTAGGAAAGATCATGAAAGGTATTTAAATTCTAACTTATAAATAAGAAATAAATTATTAAAAAGCTGCAATCAAACCCTGCAATCTTGAATAAACTATTGGAAGTACTGAGATTGAAATTGGAATCCGAAAATTAAAATTTAAATCGGAGGTAGTGGAAAATAATGATAAATATTATCAGGTGGTTTAAGATGCGAAGGAGAAGAAAAAGTGACGAAGATTTCATGGAAAAGGAAGAGGATGGAGATGCCAAGGAATAGGTATTGAAGACGAGGATATCGAGCTGCGTTAAGATGAGGGGTTTTAATAAAGAACAAAGGATGAAGATTGTTTCTTAAAATCAACTGTTCAAAATGTTAACGTTTCCAAATTTATTTACTCTAAAACAAACATGCCGCAACTTAAATGTTCCGAATGAACGCCTATGTCATTTTAAATTCGAGTATGTTTTTTTGAGTAAGAGTATTACAATATTGTGGAATTATACGAAAAGAAAAAACCAGAACCATAGAATTTATGTGATCTCTCTAGACAATTTTAACGATGAATTCCACATGAACAACCTCAAGTCCGAATTCCAAATTAATATTGAAGAGAAGAAATCAGTACTGAAACTATTTTGTCCACTAGCTAAGTAAATGTTTGCGGCAGGGCAGTTGTATCAATGCCCTCGGTATCTGGAACAGTGGAATGTTTAGTGTGCTTCTTGTGGTTTAATTGCGAGGTAGTTAGAACACAACCCCTCAGAAATTTCAGGGGTTAATTGAACGATTTTCGAATAACTTTGTAGAAGCAAACACCAACTGAAACAATCAGTTCCCTCAGCCTGGCGACGCTGGACATACGCCGTAAGTCTCTCTTCCCCCTCTCACTCCTTCCTTCTCACTCTTGCACACACAAACACACACACACACATACATACATATATATATATATATATATATATATATATATATAGCACGATAATGGCGAGGCCACTTCGGCCAAGATAGGATCTTCCACTGCAGTGTGCGTGACAGCACTCTGACTCGTGCACGCATGCACTGCACGCATCGTGACTCTAACTATATCTCTAGGTAGGCATACCTTCCAAGCGACTCAAATTCGCATTCCGCAGAGTCATATATGGACTTAAGTGCTGCCTAGAGATAGTGGAGTATTTTCGCGATTTCGTAACATCTAGTGACGGAGCCGCAAGAAAGTTAGCAAAATTGAAAACAGAAATATAGCTCAGGCAACGAAAAAAGTCTTGTTGTCACCGTAAAAATAATGCAGTACATATATGGTTTCAGACGGTCATAAGTCATTATAACGTTCTGCTACCAACTCAATTCTGGGGTTTATTGTCATTAATTAATTTTATTTAAGATCAGGCTACGCTGAAAAATAATTAATCTCAATATCATTATTGCAAGACTGCGTTTCATTTCTCACGCAGTCTAAACGTAAGGTTCTCAAATTTGCTTTTTTTTTAATTACTTGATGTTCCCTCATAAAACTAATTTAAAGATATGAATGTCCTGGAAGCCTTGAATCCTTGAAAGGTTACAGTGTTTCAAAAACAGAAACTACTTTATTCAAATATACTTTAGTTCTACTGATTTGATCATTCAGTATTTTCTTCGTTTGAACTACACGTTTTTCCTTGAGCGTTTTACGCAGGCTTGTCCACTGAAATGTACAAAAAAATTGTGTAGCTGGATAAAACACATGCAGTCTTCCGATAGTGATATTAGAATGAATTCTGTCTTCTAACTTTAGATGCGTTTATCTCGAAAAGCTGTTTTCGGAAGTTTCAAATTCAAAAATGCCCCAGGGACTCGTTTTTCAACTTATAAAGTTCATCATAGGCTTGAAATATTGCAAATTTATCTGACTATATGACAAGCAACTCTTTAATTTCTCGCGCTCAAATTCATTTTTTTTCTCACAGTAAAACAGGAAATGCTTTTAGAAATCTAAATGTAAGAATTTGAAATTTTATTTAGAACAGTGCTCTAGAAATAAGAAATTGTTCATTTGTACTGTTGATCCGGATTTAGAATCAAAACAGGTTCATATATAAATCTTATGACGTATACATTTCCATAGGTGAATCGTTTCCGGCAGTGATAGTATCACCATTCGTCAACAGAAGGCATCAACCAATTAACAATTACGCATATATTCCGTAACGCTCTTGCGCAATGAGATATTTTGAAAAGTAATATTGAAGATTGACTGTCCTTGTATTTATATAAATTAAGTAGAATGCCAAAAAACAATTAACACTTCCAATGACGATAATGACCATTATCTAAGCTTCTTATAATGACGATTGAACGTGCATCCTGTTTAAATAAAATCAGTGACGCAGTTTTCAGTCGGAAAATTCTTTTTCTTTCTCTAAACAATTTTGATATTTCTTTTTAATGCTTTGAATTATTTCATAAATCCATTCATTACTTCTCCTCCACGATACCATTACACATCTTCAATTATATTTGTGTTAAATTGTATCAATGTAAAGCAATTCGATGGTTTATGGAAACGAAATTTCTAAGGGAGCTTTTATAAAATACGTGACTCTAAAAGCGGATTCCGGAAAATCATACAATTCTTTACTTAGGGGTAGGGGACACAAAGAATTTCCTACGCAAGTTTCCTCTTTCTAATGATTTTTTTTAATGTGCTTATTAAATCTAGTTTTGCCTCTTGAAATTAATTTTTACATTATTATACACATTAGATCATTATTTGTTTAAATTCTTTTTCATCATGTTATATATTTCTTGAAATCCTTTGAATTTCATGGATATCGTACACACTCAGTTTCTTGAAAATACTTTAAATTGATTAAGTTCCGTGGAGATCTTTTCAACTTCTTTACGCATCCGTGAAATCCTTTTAAATGCTTGAAATCGCCTGATATCTTTCAAATATCACAAATTTATCTCTTATAATCATTAAGAACTTAAGAAAGTTCCTTACAATCTATGAAAATCGATCAAAATCCTTGAAATTCTACGCAATTTTTCAAAATATCACGGGATTCCTTCAAATAAAATCTATTTCTATTATTTAAATATTTTAAAATCCATTTGAGTTTCTCGAACTACCTTAAAACCCTTAATATTATTCTAAATTCTTTTTAAATTCCATAAAATAATAATAATATTTATAATAAATCTGTTATGAGTTCGTGAAAAGAAGGATATGTAAATGTTAGCCATAGACAACATAAGAACCCAACGGGCGACATACAGCTGAAAGCTGCTTTCAAATCTAACACTAAATCTCATCAAATCCTCGGAAATCTGTGGATAAAGTTTTCAATCTTTTGAAATCCCACGAAATTCCTTAAAATCCTTGGCAATCTGCAAATATTTTTAAATCCTATTAAATCCCTTTAAATAATACTTGAATACCTCTTAAATTATAATTCCGGAACCCCCACATACTACCTTCCTCACTGAATAAGGTACGCTTACCCTAGAAGGTATATAGCTTAATGGTATAATAATAAAAATAATAATAATTGTTGGCCTAGTTGTTTAGACGCTCGGATTTCACGTTAGAGGTCCGGGGTTCGATCCCTAAGCCAAAGACATCTGAAGAATTGTGCTATGTACCTTTACCGAGGTTCTGGTGTTTCAGACCCCACCTTAAGCTGTAGCTCCCCCCCCCCACCTTGCACTTGGCTGCAGCCCAGTCTATGAATGATGGAATAAAAATCAGGCTTTGTCCAATATATCAAATTGGATACACTGTTCGTATCAAATCACTTGATTGCATTACAAAAATACGTTCGTGACTCATAAAATATACCGCGTTAGCTACGTGAAGATTTCTCAACAAAAAAAGTAAATAAAAAATCCAACTCAAAGAAAAAATACCTTCGACGTATTGGGGTGTAATTTTCTTAAACCTGACACAATAATTCTGTCACAACTGTTGTCACCTCCAACGCTCGTGGTCGCTCTTAATTGTATACCTACAACATCATCGCAGGAGATTTCAAACATCGTATTAAATTATTTGAATTAACTTATAATATTTTAATCTTATCAGTCACTTGACTTAGTCCCTGGCTATGATTTATAACCGGGTTTACCCGAGTAAAGGTTAATAAAAACACTGAAATAATAATAATAAGTCCCTTAAAGTCTATTGAAAACTAGATATTCCCTCTGAAATTTTACCAGGTAATATCTTCAAACTCTTCCAATATTTTAAAATCATATACAAATTGTGAAACCTAAAATAATCCTTTGGAATCGTTCGACATACCCTAGAACTTCGCTAATCCCTCGAAATCTTTTGAAGCTTTAAAACACTCATTAAATTTCGTACAAGTTTTTCCATTCTTTTAAATACTTGATAGCTCTTTGAAATGCCTTAAAATCCCTTGAAATATGTTAAAATTTAAGCAAATTACTAAAAATCTTTCAAATCGTTAGAAATCTCATGAATTTTGTTTTAATCTCGTTCACTTTACTTCGTCGATTGTTAACCGCTAAGGGGAAAACAATGGACGAAATTCATGGGGAAAAACTTCATTTTTGTGTCGTCTTCGTCTGGAATAATAATTATCATCATTTTATTATGTCATTAAATAGTTCATAACAAACAAAAACTGTTTTTCAAATAGGCTTATACAAAAAAATTAGTTTTTACGCAGATATTAGCAAAATAGGGCAAATAAGGACCGATTCCCATGCATGAGGTCCATTGTTTTCTCTTTAGCATTCAGCGAAGTAAGGTTAGCTGATTGTTGAAGTGAAAATACCTTCAGTTTAAGATATATAGAATTTTCTTTTAGTTTAAGATAATTGTGAATGTCACGCAAAAACGGTCTCATAGTGATTATATAATTCGCAATTAACAGTTTTATAAAATCCATTTTAATATTGCCTTTCATATTACATAAATTATTATCGTCATTTTAAGAAAAAGTCGCGCGATAATAGAGAGGTATTGGGTGAGAAGCAATAAGATCATAAGAGTTTTTTCATTCTTTCATATCCCTTAAAATCATTAAAAATCCCGCCAATATAAATTAAATCAAACTTATTCATTCTGAAAAAAAGTTAAAATCCGTATAAATCTTTGCTACATTTAGAAATTGAATAATATATTTGAAATATTGTGAAATTTCTTGAAATACCTTTGTATTCTTTAAAATATTTGGATTTGATATGAATTTCTTGAAATTTCATTAATTTTACAACGTTCTCTAGAAATCCTTTAAAATAAAACTCCAAATCTTTGGAAACCCTAAAAAATCCTTTGAAATCTTTGCAAATTCTTTAGCATTTTTTGAAATGCCTAAAGTTCACTAGAAATGCATTGAGATCGCTTGAAATCCATTGAGGTATCTAAATCGTACCAAAAAATTTGAAATAAGAAGAAATTATTTAAAATCCCTGAAGAAATTGTAATTAACTTATTTATTGAAGTTTGGTTAAAATACGTCAAAATGCTATTTAAAATACTTTGATATTTTTTAAATCCCCTAAATTCTTCGAAATGATTGAATGTGCTGTAAAATATTTTTAATCTGGTCAAATTCTTTTAAAAACCCTGAAATCTTTGCAAATTCTAAGAAAATTCTTTGACATTCCTTGAAATTTTTTGAAATTTTTTGTATTATTTTAAAGTATCTTAAGATCCTTCACTGAGTTTCTTTTGATTTTTCTAGAAGAGACAAAAAATTACCCGAAACTCATTATAGAAAACCATTATAGACCTATATTAAATATCCCATAATTTTTTTCGAAGGGGTGCAACATCGGTAATAGTGAATTATAAACCTTATCATATTTTGTAAATTCTGGAAAAACTGCTAAACTCATTAAATTTACAAAAAAATGTAAATGTTTCTACTTCTGAAAAATGTGTGGAGAGGCCAGGCCTACTCTGTAAAAACAGTAGGAAGGCCGGGCCTTAATGCAGTCTCAGCCCTGCGGAGGGCATATAATCTGAATATACCCCTGATGACTTGTTACATTATTGGAAGTAACAATACGATTTCTGCACTACAATTTTCCTTTCACACAACAGTATGGTAAAACTGGGAGTAAAAATGCATGTCATTCTCTCCTGCGTATAGAACAATGACCGTGCGACTTGTACATGAGTCAAGAGCCAAAACTCAAGCGTAAGAGCGCATTGCTTTGTGCGTGTTGCACGTTGCGGTTGGAACGTGATAATTTCTAGAAATTGGCCGATGCACGGCATTCGTCGATAAAGAAAAATCGATCGACCAAGTAGGAGGTTCCAGCACGTACAGGGCGAACTTATATGCACGTTCACCGTAGCTATGAGAGTCGTATTTCGGTGCCTATGGGTGCCCGCTTTGCTGAAGTATGCATTTACAGAGGAGTGGGTAAATATAAAGAGTTAGTTGATCGTGCGATCCGTCTTGCTACTGTTTTGTTCCTCGATTTATGCGATCAATAAAAATAAATGCAGTCTGGGAAATTCTAAAAATGTAAAATTTATTTTAAAGAATATGAATAGTATAGGTTGACTCAAATGAAAAAAATAAAGTTATTTTATTTGAGGACACCCAACAAAATATTCTCATTCAATTGGTTGACAGAATTTGATAAAGGACCCCGCACCAAATGTACATTGAAATGGCCACCGGTGAAAAATTCTAAAAATTTTTTTTTTGTATTTTCGAACCTGCAAAGCAATAATTCGAAGGAAAAAAGTAAGAAAAATCGACAGCTTTCTTACAAACAATTGTCAAAGTTTCAATTTTTACATGTATTTTAATAGAAAAATGCTGATTTTCGTGAAAAGTTTTTTTTTCTCCTAAACTAATAGTTGGATTTGGTTCAAACTTGCACATTTTTACTATCATTCCTACCATAACAAAAAGTTCATATCCAAGATCTAGAAAGATAAACGGTTTATGGGGTATACACCATGATATAAGGGTGTTTTCATACCTCAAACACCCAAGTATGGAAATTATCATTTCTTAGTAACTAAAGCACTAGGTTTTTTTTTATTCAATTACTAGGGTATGAAATAACTTTCAGATAAGTAGAGGAAGTGCGCATGTCAAGGGGTTGTTTAATCATCCCTTATTTAGAGAAGCAGAGAAATTAACTTTTCGTAAGGAATAAATCACCAAAGATCAGGCTTATAAAATCACATTAAAACATATTCAGGTAGCCTTATTTATCAGGAATTGCAGTAGAATCTATTTTCAGGGTCATTTAATCATCCCATAATTATTGAAACAAGGAAATCGGTATTTAAACGGGAAAAAGTACCAGAGATTTTTTATTATAACATTGATGAACAGAATCACTTTAAAATATATACAGGTAGCATTTTTTATTAGGAGTTGCATTAAAATTTACTTACAGGTTCATTTAATCATCCCCTGATTATTAAAACTAGGAAATCGATAATTTAAACGGGATAAAGTACCAGAGATTTTTTATAATAACATTGATGAACAAAATCACTTTAAAATATGTACAGGTAGCGTTTTTTAGCAGAATTTGCATTAGAATTTATTTTTAGGGTCGTTTAATCATACCCTAATTATTGAAAAGTTAATTTCTCTGCTTCTCTAAAAGGGATGATTAAACAACCCCTTGACATGCACACTTCCTCTACTTATCTGAAAGTTATTTCATACCCTAGTAATTGAATAAAAAATACCTAGTGACTTTAGTTACTAAGAAATGATAATTTCCATACTTGTGAGTTTGAGGTATGAAAACACCCTTATATCATGGTGTATATCCCATAAACCGTTTATCTTTCTAGATCTTGGATATGAACCTTTTGTTATGGTAGGAATGATAGTAAAAATGTGCAAGTTTGAACCAAATCCAACTATTAGTTTAGGAGAAAAAAAACTTTTCACGAAAATAAGCATTTTTCTATTAAAATACATGTAAAAATTGAAACTTTGACAATTGTTTGTAAAAAACAGTCCATTTTTCTGACTTTTTTCCTTCGAATTATTGCTTTGCAGGTTCGAAAATACAAAAAAAAAATTTTTTAGAATTTTTCACCGGAGGCCATTTCACTGTATATTTGGTGCGGGGTCCTTTGAAAAATCATTTGAATGATCAAAATTTGACTACGCAAGTATTTTTTCGACTCAACCAAACATATTGGCTGAATGTACTAAATTTCTTATATACTATATAACGATTGATATACTATATATAGTATGATAAAGTTTTAAAGAATTCCCTGCAACACAGCGGTTTTCCTCCCTTGAGTGTGCCATTGACCACCAATATAATGCAAGGTATTTCAAGTATTTTTTGAGACCCCTTTAAATGTAATTTTTATGTTCCAAATTGAATAAAAAATGGTGTAATTAAACTTTATATATGGTTGTTTTTTACTGACAAAGACAAAAATGGCGACAACTTCTTTGTAACTAACTTGTTAGAGTCATTCTCTTTGAAATGCAAGAATTATTATTATGTCAATTAACCAAATCCCTTTCAGGATAAGCACAACTTATTCGGTTGCGATACGAGCCCATAGGAAGATCCATACTCTTTACCCCAACCACATAAAATAAGCAAAACTCTCAACGAGGACTCATGGGTATGCAAAATCTTTCATTTGAAGCGTTTATAACCCTGCTGACACTCGCCGGCATGTATATCTAAAAAATGTATGCTTGCAATTCATAATATATAATTCCAAAAAATCCTCGATCTTTCCACTAATACCCAACCAGTTCCAAGAATTCCGAGAATTCCAAGTATTTGAATAATTTCATACTAACTGCAGCCATTTATAAAACTTACTGTACCTTTTTGGACGACTGTTTAGAATCTGCATATATTATTATTACACCATTACTTTTCTGCCCTGACATACTTATCTAGATTCTTTTACTTCCATGCATTTTTTCATACAGGTTCTCATATTTCTGTGGCTTCTTAAATCTCTTCTAACTAGGGTCTCATTCACACATTCTAACCATCATTCCGCGGTCTGCCTCTGGGCACGCTGCCATTTACTTCACCTTAATACACTTGTTTTGTTAGTCGTTCATTTGGCATTCTCTTAACTTGCCCGAACCATCTTAACCGATTTGTTTCCCATGTGTCTATTAGTGTCTGTTCTGCACCACATTCTTTGATAATTATCTCGTTACTCACTCTGTCCATCAAAGTTTTCCCGCATATTATGCGCAAGATTCTCATGTCAATCTCATGTCTAGTTACGTTATAGTACCGTCGGTACAAATATATGAATTATCTATTGCCATTTAACCCCTTCGTTGGCATTGTTTTTAAGGTTGCTGAATTCGAATTTAGAATGAAATTCAAAAATTCAAAATGGCGGATATTTTCTTCCGCCATTTAAAATTTTTGAATTTTGACTTCACTTTCGGGTTCAGCGACCCCAAAAACCCCAGTATACAAACTTTCAGCATAAAAAATTTTCCTGCCATTTTGGGCACTTTTTGTTGAATTCTCTCTGCCAACGAAGGGGTTAAGCTTTATTTGATATATTACATTCTCATCAGAGAAGGTATTAGTATTGTGTAAAATT
>NC_046664.1:91374759-91386603 GCF_010883055.1 Belonocnema kinseyi
CACTTTTTGTGAAATGTCCACGGTTTGCGACCCCCTGAATCCGAAAAACAGGTTTTTACAAATGTGTCCGTCTGTAGGTCTGTATGGCTTTCTGTATGTCTGTATGTATGTACTGAAGGTCAAGTTCGTTAGCCAGCCATTTTGGATTTAAAATTCAAAAAGTGGGCGCATTTTGAATATTTTTTAGACGACTTTTTTCCAAATTTAAAAATTCTCTGTACGGTTATTCATAGTATTCAAATAGTCAAAAAATTTATCCTAATAACTTTTTCTAACAAAATCAGACATTTGCAGAGATATAGCATTTACAAAATTCCAAAACACACACGAAAATGAAACTTTTAAGCCAATTAACAGATGAAGTGAAAAATGGCAAGAAAAGAAAACGTTTGAATGCTAACCCACGTACCCTTACTGTATCGAGATCCACACCTTCTTCGTCGAAAAGAGCCATTCTTAAACACTTATCCATGAATAATATAAATAACCATGAAGACATAACGGATCCTTGTCTAACTCCTTAAATAATATCGAAACAGTCACTCAATTTCCCATTTACCCTTACACTCGCTTTGCTATCCGTATATATTGTTTTTATAGCTTGTAGGAGCCATCCATTGAATCCATACTGTTTCAGGACTTCCCAAAGTTTACTTCGATCTATCTTGACAAAAGATTTTTCAAGGTAAACAAATGCACAGAAAACTTTTTTCCCTGCTCTCAAACTTTTTTCTGTGATTTCCTTTAGCTAAATATTTCATCCGTACATGACCTTCCTGGAATGAACCCACTTTGAACTTCCCAAATCTTTTCTTCTGTTATTTGCATTACCCTACGCATGAGTATTTTTTAGCATATTTAACTTACGGTACTTAATAAGCTAATCCCTCTGTAATTATTGCAGTCGCTTTTATCTCCCTTTCTTTTGTATATTGGTACGATCATCGCCTTTTCCGATCGTCTGGGACGTCTCCCATCTCGAAACATAAATTTATCAATTCGCACAGTCTATGTGGTATGTACTCCACACCGTGTTTAAGAATCTCAGCGTTAATACTGTCTACCCCGACAACCTTACTGTTTGTCAAGTTCCTAATTATATCCCTAACCTCAATGTTACAGATTTTCTCAATTGAGTTTTCTAACGAATCGTGTTCTAAATCGCAGCTGTGGCTTCCTATAGCTTCATCTCCGAATTATCTTCTAAAGTAGTCTCTATAAGCGTCTAGTATCCCGTCTGCATCATCTAGCATTTCCCTATTACTATTTCTCATGTTGACAAATTCTCTACTTTTATTTCCCTTCATTTTTTTATAAAGCAGTTTCTTTCTTCCTTTATAGTCGTTTTGTATTTTTTTTTCTCTCCTTCTGCTCCAATTCTATCTTTACTTTCCCTAGTTAATCGTTTGAGTATTCTCTTTTTGTGTCTGTAATCATTTATACGTCTATTTCTTTCCTCATCGCTAAGACCTGCGATATTCAAAGTTCTCCTGTACGCTTCTTTCTTTGCATTTTGGGCTACCTGAATTTCATCATTCCACCACGCATCACGAGACATTCTTCATACAACCGCGGTACCACACACCTCGATCGCACACCTAACAATGATATCCCGGAACTTAGCCAGTCCGCCCTCTATATCTTTGTTGTTTATAAGCGCCTCCAGGTTGCCTTATTTATGCTTTCAATTTTCTTATTTCGGAAATCTATTCGCAAATCCAGTTTCTGTAGGTTCTCAATTTTTAATCCCGTTTGTTTTGTTTTCTTGGTTCTCTTTTTTCTTCATCCCCGACCTAAGTTAATTTTTGAGATCAGAAGGTAATTATCACTGTTGCATTCAGAACTCCTCATGACCCATGTATCTTTGACTAACTCTCTTACACTTTCATCCGCAACAACAAAGTCAATTATACTGAGGCTATTTCTTTGGACCAGGTGTATATGTAGATTATTTTATGCCTAAACCAAGTATTTGTAATACGTAAACATCCCCGAAATTACCTAGTAGCCTTTCTGTATCCTGATTTTGCATGCCCACCCATCCGTTCATGTCTTCTGTCAGAAATATTCTTCCCCGATGTTCGCAAATGTTTATTGTGAAATTTAAAGTGTTCCAGAAGGAGTCTTTTACTTCTCTGGAATCACTATCAACTGGCGCGTAGCATGCTGTGATAAATAATCTTGTTATTCCTACTTTCATTCTAGCCCACAGTAGTCTGGGAGAAACGAAATCATGATCTCCGAGATGCTGCTTCGCCCTTTCATTATAATCAGACCTACTCCTTGTCTACCATGTAATTCAATATCAACTCCTGGCCATATTTCAAATCCGCCTTTATTACCCCGTTTTCTATGTCTCTACTTTCGCATTCCTTTTTCTTCGTTTCATACACGCATAAAATATCTAGTTTCCTCACGTCCATAGTTTCTAGTAATTCTTTTACCTTAAGATCATTTACCCCTAGCATTCGAAACACCCAGTCTCCATTCGTCGCTTGAAACATGACCCTTAGATTTACCGTGTGCATTCCTTTTGTCAATTGAAGTCAATTGAAGTTTGCGCCCGGGGCAGCGGCCACCTTCACCTCCCCCTAGCTACGCCACTGTTTCCTAGGCTATTTTATAGTTTGTATTATTCATTGTAGTTATAACGTCCGTCCCACAAAACTTCAGTTAATAAGGGAGGGTTGGGAGAGGGGGGACAGAACTGGAACCGAGATAGTCATCTTGGATTTATGTTTTTGTTTTTATGCTGAGAATTTCTAATCAAAAGAAAGTTACCCCCCCCCCTCCGCAAAATTTTAGCGTTATTTATAGTTTTTAGGTTTGAAATTTCTTTTTCGTCGTAAAATTACAATAAATTGATGTTAATTACTTATATTTAAGTACATTCCGTAGTTTCTAGTGTCAACATAACCAAATTCAATTTTAAGAAAGAACAAATTTTCGAACTTTAGAATTTTATATTTGGCTTTTTCGCCAATCTCGAGATACACGACCAGCCTCTTTTAGAGTTATTACAAAACTGATACAAAGGACACAGCGTGTTAAATATATTGAGAGTTGGTTTACAATAATGTCACATTTCAGGAGCCTTAATAATGCCACGAAGGAGAATTTAAGAAATCATCTTCTTTAAAGTCCTTTCAAATCCATTGAAATTTTGTAAATACATCGTCTAAAGAGTCTAATTTGATAAAATTTTCGGCAATTTTAAATACACAGCCAAACTTTCAACCAATAAAACAGTTCAATTTTTGAATTTTCAACTAAATGCACCGATAAATAATTTAATTTATGAAATAAATGGTTCTTATATATATACATATATTTTTTTTTATTACTTGTTTTTTATTTTATTTTATTTTAGACCTGAATCTTGGAATTAAAAATAAAAAGAGAGCCCCCCCCCTCGGTTCAAAATCTCAGCGGTATTGTAGTTTTTAGGTTTAAAATTTCTATTTCATCGTAAAAATATAATAAATTAATATGAATTACTAATCTTTAAGTACGGTTCTGGATTTCTTAGTACCTGCATAACGAAACACAATTTTAAAAAAGAACAAATCTTCAAACTTTTGAATTGTCAATTTACATTTTTCCACAATCTCGGTATATACGACCGGCCTCTTTTACATTTATTACGAAACTGATATAAAGGACAGAACGAACTAAATATGTTGAGAGTAGTTTTACAATTACGTCAATTTTCCTGAGCCTCAATAATGCCACGACAAGCTCTTTAAGAGTTTTTACTTAAATAAAGATAAAACATTTTTCACATGAGGTACAGTACAGTACATAAATAAGTACGAATAGCCCTTTTGTATCTCCCTCTTGCAAGCAATTGCCTTCGTGGGAACCGTTTCCATAAGAAATTCATAGTATAAGGGCCGTCAAAAACAGGTCGAATGAGTTAGGTAATATTAGGGTATATATTGCATAACAAAATTAAGCAGTATTTACTATCTGGTCCTCAATAACAACTAACAATAACCTTTCCTGAACAAACCCCTTGAAAGTTGTACAATAACTATAGCTTTCAGCAATATTGTCTATAAATGTCTCTTGAGGATGCGGTGGAAGAGTGAACACGAGCGTGAAAATTTGTATGCAAATATGTTGGCATTCAGTACTAAATTGAATGGCTGGCGTCCAAAAAGGGGTAACCCACATTTTTTATTTTTTTACAGGAGGCAAGAAAAACGCTCGTATTCTCCCATTTTTATACTTTAAACAAAAACAATCAATTTTGTGTCAGGTGGTCACTCTACATACACTGTCTAGAAATTTGAGTTCATTATTTACAAAACTGTGGACTTCATAAGCATTTGCGTAGGACGGTAGCACCCCAGGGGTAGCTGGCGGCCTAAAAGGGATAACCCCCATATCGAGCGTCCTTAATTTTCATATTAATTTAATAATAACTTAGTTAATTTATCTTTGTAATCATTTTATATTAGGAACTCGTACACAAACAAAAAATTTAATTACAATTATTGGAGTCGTTTTTTGTAATGAAAAAATCGTGTGATTTGATATGAAAAGTAGTATAAAATTATAATATTACCCTGGCATTTAATTCTGAAATATAATATATTTATATTTTCCGTTTAAGAATTTCATCATTTCAATGTATACAAAATGCAAAAATGAGTACGAGAAATCTTTGAAACATGAAAAAAGTAAAGACTAGTTAAAATCAACTTGAGGAACTGTGATTAACTTTCAAAATAGAAGAATATAAATGGAAAGTATTGGGAATTAATGTTGGTTTTTATTTTCTAAAGATATGTGAACAACTTTTTTATGACAAAATACAAATACAAAAACAGAGTAATAAAATATAACATGGATCCGGGTTTGCCTTTAGCACACACGCGTTTGCCTTTCGGTTTCTTGTACTTCTCATCACTTCAACGCGGGTCGGGTGATTTTCACGCAATCGCATTTTTCTTAGCTAATTTTAACGGTAGAAAGGTAGAAATTTTACCAAAATGTTTAGAGAACTGTGCTGAACAACGAACTTCCTTGCAAAAAACAAAAAACATATAATCAATATATATATAGAAACTGAGAAATTGCGCGGTACTCACCTGACTTAATAATTGTTTGTACGCAGCTGAGAACGTGAAACGCGATACCGATAAAACAGATCATTGTATACGTCCAAGTACCAATAAGTTACAGTCTATGACAGTCACATGACAACCAGATGCACTTTTTACATTCAGAACCGCGGAATAGTATACAAAAATCCAGAACATAAATTTTGGATTTCTTCCAAGGGCAATAGACGAGGATTTTGTCAGAGAATTATAAAAAGTGAAAAAGTGAACTTCGAACACTTTTAGGGTTATCCTGTTTTGGACGCCAGCCATTCAATTAGTTCTTCATCATTTTTTACACTCAGAAAAGATGTTTTTTTTCAATTCAACCAACTTTATCATTTATATAAGGTCATAAGCATTCAATTGATTGCTATAAATAGTTGTTCGATTAAAAAAAATGTATTTGATTAAATTTACCACTGTTACCATAAGAAATTGTACTAATACGCCAATACTAAGAAGACCCTTGAGGGGTCATTCACAAAATACGTCATACATTTAGGGGTGGGTGGAGGTCTGCCGAATTATCATTCTCCATTTTAAGACCAATGGAGAAAGTATCAGGTAGGGTAGGGGGGGGGGAGGTCAGAAGTTCCTGAAAAATGTATCACGTATTTTGTGAATCGCCCCTAATGATACATATATTTTGTACAAGCGTATTACTCGCCAAGAACTGGAATGTTACCAAAATACCGCTCGTACTGACCTGATACTAAAACCCTATTCGATGCGAAACTGTCCTATTATCTTTCAAAATATCGAGAGTTTGTGATTTTTCTAGTATTGGAACAATACTGTGAACATTCTGGTACAGTACAGTGCCAGTAGTACGTTTCCACGAGAAACCTTTTAATTATTCAGGTTTAGAAATTTTAATAACAATAGCTTTCATCCGCTTTGTCTCTAAATATCTGTTGCTTATGAATGCTAGTAAGCCACCTTGAGAAGATTCAAGGTCAATGTTACATCGATGGCTTCAAAAATACACATAGAATTAGCGGATGTGCTCGAATAGTGAACACATGCTTGAAACATTTGTGCAAAGGGCAAAAAGGATCTGACCTGCCGACGACAGAAAAACTCTCTGAACAGGATGGTCCGATTTCGAATTAGAGAGCCCGGGGCAAAGGAAGCCGGTATTTAAGGATTTCTCGAATATACGGTGCGAGGCGAGTTTAGCTCGATCCGTACGATAGGATAGCAAAGCAGTCTTCGCTCGCAGTCTGCATTGAATAACTAATGTTGCGTGCAAACTTGACAGGTATAGCTTTACCCATAAAACGGCGTGCGTGAGTGCGTTCTTCTGGTTCTACAATAGCCATGTTCGTGTAGTCTAACTCTAACGTTGTCCCCGCCACGTAATTCACACAAAACGCGAGGGTGCAACACAACGGAGAAAAATAAGCAGCTTTTAATTTCACCTGGCGAAATTATGCGAAGCTGGTTCACTCAAGTTCAGCCTCTTTCACGAATACGGCGATTCTTACCTCGATCGATATTATATTCGCTTAAAACCATTTACACTTAGCAGGTTCTGTATCCACTCAGGAGTTGTATCTTGTATCTATAAGCAAGCGCGTGCTCGAGGCTCTTATAATAAAATCAGTAGATCGGCACTCGCACCGTCTACTTACACGTTCATATTGTGTGGATTTCAATGTTGCAAGATGTTTCATATTTTTTTATCATTTTAAATTTTCATCATTAGCCTGGCTATTCAGGCATTCCTTAGTTATTTTTTTACTTAGACTTCCTTGGTATTTCTTGTATCCTCTAATTTTTTTTACAAGTTTCTATTAGTCGGAATTCCCTATTGCTCTTTGCAATGTAATTCAAGTTTGTTAACTAATGCTTGCTTTTCATATGGAATATTGCTATTTAGCAGTGTGAAAAATATACGTTAAAAATAAACAACTGCCTTTACATCTTTCCACGTACACTGAGAAAAAAAATAAAGCTTCGGAAAAATAATGGAAAAAGAAAGAAGTAATTCCTAGAAACTTTTTGTGATTTTAAGTCTCACCTCTTAAGAAATGATCAAGGAATAATTTCCAGCTAATGACTTTTAATTTTTCCCCTCCCAAGCCCCTTTTATTATGTCCAAAAAATGACACCTATTTTTTTTAAATAATTTTGAATTGTTTAAACAATTCTTGTTTATTCAAGCTATTTGTACCCTCTGTAAATGGTGAAAAGTTCTTTTCTTTCGAAATACAGTGAAAGCCTTCAATAGCCCTCCCTTCTATACCGTTCTTCTATAACATTGTAATCCAATACTGAAAATAAATTTACAACTTTAAAATTTCTTCTTAAAAAAAATGATTATTAATTTTTTAAATAATTGGTAAATATCGTAAATCAAAGATATTTCTTTTAAGATTAGTTAATTGGGGCATTGATTCTTGAAAATAAAAAATTGTCACGCTGTACCGTGGGACAAAATTGCATAAGCAAAAGAAAATTATTGAAATACAATGAACCCGAGAGATAGGCCACTCAGAATTTGTTCTTCCGCGATTTGCACCAACGTAGCGTGGATGGATGAGATGATCTGTTGGGAGGGGGGGCGCTCACTCACACTTGACTGTTTACATTCGGAGTGGACCTTTGTCTAGGGAGTTAGGTCTTATGTCAGCCCCAAAACCGACACTCACTCTGGGGTTCAAAATGATACCGAAATCAATATCATTTTGATATGCAACAAAAATGTTACCCAATTTAAGAGCATTTTGTTCGGCCGGAGTGAATGGTCAAGTTTTGAGAACATCATGATTTAATTCGGGATCATCTATGAAGGCAAACCATGATGGCTGACGTTTTTAGAGTACATTAGAGTTGCTCTAGGGAGAGTTGTGTCACGTTATCCTCTCCACTATCCGCCGCGAAACCGGAATCGGAAATACGTAACGAAGCGCGAAACATTTGAATTATTCTCAAGAAGAGATTATAAGTCATTATATATTTTTGTGTAGTGATTGTTTTCAAAATATGTTTTTTTAATGAAGAATATAAAGGAAACTTGCTCTTCTACGGCAATGAAGCTACGTTTGATACCTTCCAGGAAATGGTACAAATATTCAGATAATTGCACCCAGTTGCACAAAATTGCTCTTTCGTCTAAAAATTTGTAATCAAGCTAAATCAAAGGAAAAAGACATTGAAAACAAATATGCTAGTAGAAGCATGGCTATGCAAATAACATACCAATAAGAATTTATGTTCTATCTTCTTTTTTTAACAGTAATTTAAATTTGAAATGTAATTTTAAATGAATTTTCACCTGCAGCATGAATTCTCTTTAATATTTATTGTATAATTAAACAAATTTTCATTGAAATATAATTCCAACAAATCAGCAGTGAAAACTTTTCTACTTTATTCATGTAATTTATATTTGAGTTGTACCATAAATCCTCTCTTACGTTTTACCTATTGTTCTGTAATAAAGACTTATTTGAAAAAAAGGTTTTAGGGCTAAAAAACATTACACACATCTATTGTAAAAAAGGGGTTTTAACCTCATAAAAATACTTCTTTTATTTCTGATTTCTTAACTCTGTTTCGCAAAATATTACTTTAATGTGCTCTTTATTTTGGTCTTCTCTATGATTCAATTAAATTTATTTTTATTTTAAATAATTTAATTAAAATATGTTGAAGAAAAGGCCATAACCTCCTGATTCAATTTCTTTACTTTACTTCACAAACAATACAATTACAAATTTTTCCTCATGTTTTATCTCATTTTAATTTTTTTTCGTAAAAATTGAAAGTTTGTAGTATAAAGTTTGATTTAGCCAATCATTTAATTAATTTTTATTTGAGTTTCAAAAAGTAAAAGTAAAAGTTTATTTTTTGAAACTCAAATAAAACTTGTCCGATAGTGTTGCTGACAACTAAGTTGTTTTGTTTCATCTTCCTACATTAGTTTCTCGGAAGTTAAAGATTTACTTAATTAATTAATATTGTAGAAATTCGTGTAATTAAAAAATTATTCTTTACATTTTATTAATTTTTAATGAACAAATCTGAATTATTATTATTGTTATTCTACTTACTATCTATTAGATGCTACAGCTTTTATCAAGCATTCTTAAATAATAGTTTTTTTTTAAAGTGTGTATAAATAAAGATTTTTTACTTTTCAAACATTCTTCATGATTACACCTACATTATTATTTTTATTATATTTATTTACTATTCTATCATTTATTAAACATTAAACTTAACTTGAAAGTAACGCCAATTTTGAAAACATCCGATTCCGCTTTCGCGTCACCAATCATAAGCGAAGTAAGTGGTGACATAACTTTTCCTAGAGGAACTCTAGAATACATTAGCTTAAATGCAAGCTTATCATGGTTTCTGATCGTGCAGTGTACTAGAAAAGTTAAAAAAAATGAAATCTGATTTCAGAAAATATCACCTGTTAAGTGTAGTTTTCAATTGCGTGTGGTTAGATACAATTTTTCAGTAATGCCGTCATGACACTGGTGCCAAGAATTGGCGACCATTTTCTTTAGACTGTGAAGTGAACCAGAAAATACGATGAAATTGATCCGAGTGGACAGATCATTATGATCTCGAGAGTCAAACGATCGTTGGACCAAAATCTTCTTCAATAAAATTAATCTGTTTTTTTCACTGTGTACTCTTGACATTCCTCAACTCTAGATTATTTATCCCGAAAGATAATAATTTTTCACCGTTTCTAAGGTCATCGGGAGGGTCAACATTAAAAGTTATTGCGTAGAAATTATTAAATAGTTTGAGGTTAATGGTAATCCGAGCTTGCTTGAGAATTTCTGACTGAATTAGAGAGAAAATTGTACTGTCTCAGCCATACGAATTTTAGATTTATAACCTACGTATAAGAAAATCATCAACCCTAATAATATGACAAGACAAGTTTGTTTGACTGAAATGATAGTTGGGAATAGTGTAGTATTAGATATATGATTAAAATATTAAAATATTTTAGCGTAGATACAAGAATGTTATGTCTCGGTATCATGGCTGTATTGAACATATACTTTTATCAACTATCTATTTGAAAGAATACTGCTTTTAAGTGTTGCATTGGGCATCCGGCTCTTTGCTTGATTCAGCCATACCAATCGATGTATTGTACCGTACATGTTATGCGAAATTGATGAGCCGGTGATGTGCGCATCGACTCGGCATTAGTCGCCGTCTTCAGACTTGTTTTATTACAAATGAGGTTAATGAAGAAGCTTTTGAATACCTAACTCCAAAATTTGTATAGGATTAAGATTCATTAAATATTCTATCAAATAATTTCTAAATAAATTATGTATTTGATATTTATTTGCCTTTCATTTTCGTATCTTCAGAATAATATTTGTATTTTATGTATACCATAGGTCAGGATTTTTAGGCAATCTCGTTCTTTTACGCCTGATTTCAAAGACTTGAAAATACTTTTTATGAGTTTAAAGGATTTAAAGTGATTTTAAGAGATTTTGTAGCATTTCGATGAATTTAGTATGGTTTAAAAAATCGGCAAAGGACTTTAAAATATTACAAAGCATTTTAAATGATTTTTTAAAAATTCAAAAAAGTTTAAAGATCTTCATGTAATTTAAGAATATTTTTAAGTATTAAACCATATTTTCAGGAACTTCAAGGGATTTAAAAGGAGTTATTTGAATTAAACATTTTTAAAGTTTATAATTGAATTTCAAAAGATTTCAAAATATTTTAAAATATTTAAAAGAGTTCAAGATGTTTCAAATGAATTTAAGAGATTTTAAGTAGTTTTCAAGAACTTTCAAGGAATTTCAGTAGAATGTAAATGAGTTTTAAGATTTTAAAGTAATTTTAAAATATAAATAATGTTCTTGAATTTTTAAACTCTCTTAAATCTCTTGAAATCTTTGGAAATTTGTAGAAATCATTTAAAATCGAATAAATTTCTTAAAATATATATATTGATTTCTCCAAAATCATTTAAAACATCTTAACATATTTTTTAATGTAGTTAAAATCTTGTTTTATTACGTAAAATATTCAATTGTAATTTGTGCTTAGCAACATTTTGCATAGAATGGGTCACCAAAATTTGCAGATGATCCTGCATAGCTGTAGGTTATATTTTAGATTTTTTCTTTATAGTTGAAGATAGGTTAGCCGCGAGGCTTTAGGTGTTTGGAATGCGAAACATTTAGGGTTCAAACCCGCGACAAATAAAAATTTTCATATGCCTGCGATTATAAATAGTGTAGTGATTTTTTAATACCAAATAATTATGGGCTCGAACATGTGAACAAATATTAAAGTATAAAGTGATAATATAATAATACAAAAGATTAATTTTTTTGGGTGAAAAATTGGTTTCAAAACTTCTTCGTTATAAACTGTATTTTAGCTAGAAGTTTAGATTTTATAGAACTATTTTACGTTTTTCGTATACTCTGCCTTTCTATCGAGGTTACGTCAGCCCGGCCTTTGAATTTTATAGAACTTTATAACACATTTTATTGAATAGTTCAACGCAATGTAAAACAAAGACGATTTAAATTTTTTTCCGTGTATTTTTGAACGAAAGTACCAAAAAATCGAATTTCTAATTAATTTCAACTCCACTGCAATATGGAGGATGCATCCATAAAGAGAAAAAAATTCTCTTTCATCACGACAACGCCCGAGTTCACACATGCTTCGTTTCAATGGCTAAAATTGAAGAACTAAAATTCGAATTGGTCGAACACCC
>NC_046664.1:91386703-91402678 GCF_010883055.1 Belonocnema kinseyi
CCCCCCCCCCAATTTACATTTCTGAAGAGAGAAAATCAGTAATTTCTGGCTTTTCAAAATTCGAATACTAACACGAATGTGTTACCGTGCACTTTAAAATTCCGCTTGATTAACATGGGAAAATTTTGAATTTTCGAAAAATTGATCTCATGTTCCAGGGTTTCATCGAAACGTGCCCAACTCTCTAGGGATTGAAGAGGAGTATCTACGAAATAAAATCATAATAATAACCTTTATTTACAACCCATCCTCACCCTCCCCGCAGTGCCCCAAATATGACTAAAAAAGACCAAAAACATACACTTTTACATATTATTGTTACTTTTTATCCATTTCCGTCGTCTCTTGTATACATCTCTTTTATTTCCCATGTAGTTTTAAACAATTCTCAATGTTTGAAACAAATATAAATTATTTAAATAATAATTTATTTCCAAAAAATGTAAAAAATAATCGTATTTTCTAACTAAAATGTAATTGGTTGTCATTTTCTTAAGTAGTAAAGTTTTCCAAAAACATTAGGTAATTACTTAAAGAATTATTTATCGTCTACTTTTTAAATTTCTGAAAATTAATTCAGAGATATGAACTTTCTTATAAAATTAGTATCCTATGCTGCGTTTTGTTGAATATTTACATAATTTTCATAAATTTCTTTTAATATTTAATAAATTTCCGTTTGTTTAAACAATCTTTATTTACTCAAGCTGTTTTTTTTCGATAACTAAAAAAATGAAATAAATGCTGACTTTTCCAAAAGCACTTTTAAAGTCGTGATTAATTGTATGTGTTCTACTATATTTCATTTTTTTTAGTTATCGAAGAAAACTGATATCGTCGATCAAAGACAAAAGGGTCATTTTTTATATGGTTCTTGGACTTGAAAAGAAAACAAAAAATTTGCAAAATTTTGTTCTCACGCTACTTGTTAAAATTGCGCGGAATATGTAGTTGAATATTTTTTTCCAAAATATCTGAAAACTAAAAGCTTAAAGCTTCAAAATGCTTTTTTTAAGTCCTTGATACGACCATTTGTCACTGAGATACAGCATTCTGAAAACTCAATAAAAATTCGGAAATTTTTTTTGACCCTTTAATTTTTTGCATTAGTGTATAGTCTTTCATTCTTTCGCAAATTACATCATATATTATTCAATTTCATTAATATTCACAGGATTCCGTTCAATTCCTTAAAACCCATTTAATTCGATAGTATTCCATCGAATTTCATTATGTTTAATTAAATTAAGTTGAACTCCATTGAATGCTCTTAAACTCCATGAAATATTGCTTACTTCAATTGAAATACTTTGAAGTTTTCAAATGTAGTTAATAATAGCGCTACTGAACCACCACTTCGTTTCCATTTACTTCCGTGTAATATTGTATAGAAGTCTCTTTATTGGAATTTTTATTAAATTTCATTAAATTCAGCAGAATTTAGTTCGATTCCTTTGAAAGCCATTACATCTTATTAAATTTCAACTAATTTTATTGGATTCCATTAAATTCTTTTAAATTTCATTTTATTTCTTTCCATGTAATCAAATTGCATGTAATAAAATTAAATCCCATTCAACGCTGTTCAAAAATGTGAGTCTTGTTGAATTCCGTTGAATTTAGTATAAATTCGTAATTAAATTATAATAACCAAAGCAGATCGTCGCGTTTGATTTAATACTTCGATAAGCAGTTGCAAAAAGCTATTTACGAGAAATTTTCCTAATATTGTTAGAGGATTGTTGTTTGATTTTGTGTCCTTTTATTCATAAGTTTATATGTGAAGTAACACATATAAGGTTATGTTTTTATCAAAAATAGACAGGGATTTTATGTTGTTATTTATCATACTTATTTTATTTACTTTCAAGAAACGATATAGGCTTTTATTTTATAATATTTTGCCACTTGCTATGATTGAAAATCTGTTTTGCTTTTTTTATTGTAAAAGACGACTTAGCCACACACTACAATGCAATGGCTGGTTCATTATTGCTAAACTAAATCTTTTAACTTCAGCACATGAAAGAGGAAGAATTAGAAAATATTCATTTAAAGCATTAATATCCAATTTTAATTCCTTCAGGTAATGTATAGAAAAAACGTTAAAATAATGTCCCGCTGAGTCCCATCTTAATATTACTTTAAATATCCTGGAATTTTATTGAATTTAATGAAGTAGAATTTCTTCAGATTTTCTGGAATATCTTATAACCTCACTGCATGGAGTTTAATTCCGCTGGATTACATAGAAACCTATTGAAGGCCGTTTGAATACTTAAGAACAGAAAATCTCGAAAAAAGAATTACGGAGGGGGGGCTCAAAATCGTCATAAATAACAGTTCCTGAACGGACCCTTCATTTCCATTAAATTAAGTTACATTCCCGTCAACATTATTTAATTTCACTGATGTGTGTAATATAGCTTTTCCGAAAAGTACATTTGGAGGAACCTCTTTTACATGCAAAAATAATTGAATGAATGTCTCAAAGGTCGATGCAAAAAGTTTTAAATAGTTTACAATATACAAATATGGTATAGACGTAATAAAATCAACGATTTGTAGACGTTCGTGAGAAAGAGGCCCAGATGTTTGTTTTAAGGTTCCGAGATGTTTGATTAAATGTATGAAAGTTGGATAAATAAGTACCCCATTCTCCTTAATCTAAATCGTTACTTTATAGAAATGAATACTTCGATTAGGTTCGAAATTAATCGAAGAAAAATAATAATAAAAGGGAGCCTCAATGGAAGGATTGAGGTAAGCCTAGTATCGTTTGAGGAAGGAGAGAACATAAATTGTATTTAATTCCTTTGCGGGGAACCAATACCAGTTGGGCTTTCAAACCATATGCGTTTTATCCGCTATCATCGGCGATGAGTTTGGCAAGCGGAAAAAAGTGGGACGAAACAAGCGTCGAAAATAAATCTAAGCGCGAAATGAAGCGCGAGTCGATGCGGCGCAGAAGTACCGAAGTACCGAAGTACCGACCAAGCCATCGCGTCGTGTTCGCGCAGAAAACGCACGATCGGTTCCCACGAAGATCTCGCTCGCGAGGCCTATCTCGTAACGAAAGAACTGTAAGCAGGCTTCCACGCTCGTTTTATCCTATCCGCGCAGGTTAATACCTAACCTAACGGTCGCGTCCTTCAACCACGCAGGACCCGATTCATCCTCGCAGATCCTGTATTCCGCTAAACACGCGATGCCGATACTTTCGAGACTCGTAAATGATCCTATTCATTTGCCCTATTCCGTAATGGCAACGAGCTGCACGCAGTCATTACGCGACTACGCGCTATCTGCACGCGTCTTATATGCTCTGCATCGCATCGGTTCCGAACGATTCGTGATCCCCAATAAAGTCTGCATCATTCTTCACCGGCATTAAACGATCAGAAATCTTGATCTGCTGGGATATTATTGCGGAATTAAATGCAATATACTTTTCTATGTCAAATGTATTTATAAAATTGAGAGCTGAATATTCTAATGAATAATCGCAGGGATAGAAACCATTAAACTTTAAATGTTCGAGGTATTATTTAAATCGTCCAGCAAGGTTTAGTTCCGGGTCCGAACCAGATTCGGAACTTTACTTTCCCCACCATACTATTTCTCATTTCACATACGTCCCCTCCTCTGCTCACTTCTTCATACACCTACCGCCTATCCCCTTACTTTCCACACTACTCCGCCCTTTAATTCCCCTCTCCATCACCCAACAATAATTCAAAGTAGGCGCTGTGCGTCTACAAAAAAAGGGGTTTTAGTAGCCTATTAAGTCGTTAATTAAGTCTATCAAAACTCCCCATCCCTCTATTAATTCCTGTTAATTTCCCCTACTTCTCCCTCCTCTATTTTGCCCTTCTCATCATTTAGATTTTAGCCTACTCCCTCAAGCATAACTTCCACTCATGGTAAAAGGTACGACGGACGGACGGAAACTCAACCAAAACAGAAGGTTTCGGTCCATGACTACGAAATCCTAAAAAGGAACTTATCCAAAGAAAAAAATTCAGTTGCATGTGATATGATTTTACTTCTTAAGTTTTTATCAGTTTTCATCTTACAGTGAGGGTGATAAAAATTTACATATATTATAAAACTAGATTACAACTGACATTGAAAGTTTGTTGTTTTAATTGTAAATTTCATCATTTCAGGGAAATAAATACAATTAAATTGATACATTTTTGTGAAGTCTTAATTTGAAAACTTCTGAACTAGGTTTTGCTCCGCATAAAAAAGTCGAATATTTGGCTCAAAATAAGTCTAGCGTTTTCGATGTGGCTTTTGAGGATTCCACCCACACTTTAAAAAAAAATCAGACCGTGACAAGAAAGTTAATCATTTTTGAAAATATGCGGGTTCGGTTCTGTTGATAAAAAAATGTTAAGGATTTAAAACATATATTATCGTAGAGAATTACATCTTACATCTTTTTTTTCTATACAAAAAGTCCTATATTTTTCAGTTTTTTTACAAATTGAAAAAAAGAGTTTTTTTAAAGAAAATTTTTTATTTAATTTATGTCTTCAGTCGCGTTCAAATCCACAGTTTTTGGAAATTATTTATAAAAAATAGAGGCAATATTTCTTATAGGATTCTTGTTTAGCTAGCAATTTATTTTAAAGAAGCCTTCGCAGAAAAATTCTTTATACATTTTTTTTCAACTTTTTTACAGTCAGTTTTTGCTTGCTTAAACTTTTCTCAATAAATGAAACGCTCAAAAATGTTATGAAACGGACGATGTAATAAAATAGAAAATAATTATTTACATTACTATAAATATAGATTTAAAGTTTCATAGCTGTCATAACAAGAATGCTATAAAGAAATGTGCCTCCCAATTCTATATAGAAATTCCAAAAACTGTGGATTTCAGCATGCGCTGAAGACAAAAATTGAATTAAAAATTGAGTTAAAAACAAATTCCTTGTTTGCAATTTGTTTATGAAACTAAAGAAGATATGATTTTCTTCTAGAGAAAAAGATGTGCAATATAATTCTCTGCAATAATATATATTTTCAATTTGTATATTTAGTCGTCAGGGTCAACTCCGCAGCGCTATAAAAATCTAAGTCTTGTTCTTGCATGAGGACACAAAAAAGTAAGTCCCGATGCTTTTTTAAAAGTCAACTGCTTTTGGATTGATGTATATGGAATGAAAATTCAAGATTTATTCGATTTAATTTAAGTAGATTTAAATTACCTTCGATAAACTAAACATAAATATAATTGAAACTAACTGCATTCAAAAGAACGCAATGCAATTTAATGACATCCAAATCAATCCACTAAAATTAAACGAAACTTCAGTTCAAAATAATTGGTTAAAATCAAAGGGATTCAAACAAATATAGTTTGAAGAGTTTTCTATATAATTCAAAAGGACGAAATTTTTTAAAATGCAATTCAAGAGATAAGCGGAATAGAATTAATATTAAACACTTTTAAATCAAAAGTGTAACTTAAATTACAGACACTCGTCAATGGAAATGATTTTCATGTACTTATAAATAATTTATTCATGAAAATTCTTTTTATCTTACCTCTTATCTGTTAAAATGGCATTTTAAATTTATTTTTATGAACAAAGTGTACAGTTTTTAATGTATAGTGTATACTGCTATTCCTAACTACTCAACGTTTTCTTAGCTCGATCAGCCCTTATACTTGTATGATTATTGAGAAGTTGGTGAATACTATTTATAAATCTTTTTTATTTTCATTTGATAGTAATGAAAAGAAAAAAGACGAAAGGAATTTTAAAAAGAGAAGGAACATGATTTGATGAGTTACCTTCTCATTTTCTTTCCTCTTGTTTATTTTTGTCAATTCTTTTTTCTTTTTCAGGAGAAAAATATCTCTTTTCAAATTACAATAGGAGCATTGCAGATATATTCGAAAATTTGTATCTAACCTATAATTAATTTCACATACATTAATTTTCGCATTGTAACATGAATTTAAGATCAATTGAATTTTAAGGCCCAACGTACATTAATTTTAATGTACGTGAATGGAATGCATGTGCATTGAAATTTAGTCAGACTTTTCTGAAACTTTTTGTTAAGTGATATTCAAGATAATTAAATAGAAGAAAATGGAATTGTAAGGACACCAACTAGTTCTAATCACAGAAAGACCTCGATGAAGAGCGTGAAAAATGAGTGAAATCAAAATAAGCGGTCCAGTGTCATTGCGATCGATTTCTAAAGTCCTTCGAGCTGTGCGTCAATTTTTATTCGTCAATAAAACTAATTGTACTAATTAGTGACAGAAATAATTCTAAACATTATTTCTGGATAGGCAAAAAGCCCTGTAATACTGATTTTCTCAATAAAGTTATGGAGGAAAACGAAATCAAATTCAATACGAGGACATTCGATGTAGTTTGTATTTGATTCATTAGCAATCCTGTTAATTGTATTACTGATCATTTTAAGACTTTAAATATGCGTCCATTCTCCTAATAAGTGTAGAATAAACTTTAAGATTTGTGTGTGTGTGTGTGTTGGAGCGTGTCAAAAGGAATTAAACTTTGAACTAAAGTACAGAATAAATTTAACGAAATACAGGGATCACAACAACTCAGTAGTTCAATGTTAGGTGGAAAAGGGGATTTTGTCACAAATTTGTATAGCTAGTTTGGAAAATATGTTCACAGGTTAGCAATTTCTATTTATAAAAGAAGACTGGAAAAAAATGCAAGAAGATTAAAGTATGAAAAATGATAGATGCTCATGCTTAAATGATTAAAAATTAATTTTTGTCAGCAGATAGATTTGGATACGTTTTCTTTCATTAATTTTTTTCTAGGGTGTTCTTTTAAGTACATAACCCTGAGTTGTTTAAAGTAATTTTATGTGTACGCTAAGTAGAAATAATTTTAAAACCCCCCAAAAAAACTATTTGAAAAACATACGTTTTCTGTTAATGATATTATGATGTTCTATTAAAAAATTATTTCTTAAAACCAGTTTTGAAAATTTTTAAATAGGCACATTCAGGGTCTATAATGTTGGGTAGCCTGAAACACTTTGTATAATCCGGATTTAAAAGTATATAGTGTAGTTTTAGTTCGAACTCGAAAAGTATGCAGTTCAATAATAACTTTGTTCTCTAAGCAAAGGTTCCTGTTTTCTAACCTAATATTTTAAAAGTATTAACAGTGAATAAAAATATTATGTTTTCATTTCAGGCTTTACAGTATTCTTCTCTTTTCCTCTTTTTCTCGGTTATCATCTTAATGCAATCTGAATTAATAGAAAGCTATAAAAAATACAACTTTTTTTAGTTGAATGTTCATTCTGTTCGTTTGAAAAGTCTACTGGGTCAATCCATGTCCTGAATATACGAGTTGTAGGGGGCTTTAGCGATTTATATTAAACATAGTGAAACGTTAGTGTTAGGTGACTGAACTTTATGCGCATAAATTATAGAAATTTTGAATGCAGTTTCAGAACAAAACACAAATTTCAAAAAGAGACTTAAATAAATAAAATAAAAATTTGGTCTCATTTTTCCAAGATATTAATTTTTAGTGCTCACTATCCACACGCGCCGACAGGCACAGTGGGCGAAATCAAATAATAAAGTTTGAAATAACGTTTAGAACGCAATTCCTGATTGATTTTAGATGTTGTTTTTTTTTTTTTTTAGAAATCGTGGGAATCAAATTTAGAATTGCTCATTGTTTTTATCGACAATGTACAGTTGAACATGAAAACGTGTTATTTGATATTATTTGTTAGATTCAGGAACAAATTATATAACTAAATATACATTATTAATGTTATTCATAGATCAAAAAACCTTTTTCTATTCTTTGCAATTTACGTTTCTTAAAATGTTAATAATATGGAAATTTGTAATTGTATATTATTTCATAAGTTTGAAAACAGATGCCCACTGTGGATGTTTAAAAACAGAAGGAAATAATTATTATCTTAATTAATATTAAGTGTGCGGTTACCAGTAAAGCTTTATGATGAAAATAATTCATTTGATACTGTTTTTTAATTTTATAAACAAACAACTAAACATTACTTGCAATTCACTTCAGGGAAAATTAAGAAGAAGAAAAAACTATTTTCTCTGCCTGTAGATGTCCACAGTATTTATTTGTTATATAACTTCTTTATATGATTTTATATATTTTTTTAAAATAAAATTAACGAATAGTATAATCAAGTGTAATCAAAATCTGTATATTTAAAAAATTACGATTATGCTTTTAAATCCGTTTTTGACTTTTGTTTGTTCTTGAATTGCATCAACGCATTGTACGTATGGTGTTTAAAAAAAGTCAGGTCTCAAAATAAAAAATTTTGTTATAGCCTATATTAAAAAAATTTTAGAAAACCATTTTAACCATAAACATTAATCACCCGACACGAAAGTTTACCTACATTTTATCAAAGTCCCTTTAAAACCTTAAAAATCTTATGTTTACGCATAGGATTGACCTTTAAAATATACTTTTGGTTGAGAATTCATCTTCGTCGTTTAGAATTTTTTATTTGGTTGAAAATATAATTATTTGGTTGAAAGAAAAAAAAATTTTGTTTTGTCCTTGTGAAAAATGCAACTATTTGGTTAAAAATTAACTTTTTCTTGAAAGATCACCAATTTGGTTAAGATCTTTTTCTTTGTTGACTGAAAAATCTTCTTTGTAACGCATGCACGGAATGATTTCTTATCCAAATTATCAAAATTATCCAAAATCTTTGGATAACCTGAATTTCTGATTTTGCCTACAACTTAATCGATTTAACAGTTTTTTATTTCCAAGTTAAGTCACATTCAAAGCCTCATGTTTTCTAAAGCATTTAATTTTTGTTGCTGATTTTCAACAAATGAATCAGAACTTTGTAAAACAAGGGAAACATTGGGTGAAAATCCTCGATTTTAGGAGTTTTAGGGGATTTTTTTAATTTAAGGAGAACGGGGGGGGGGTAGTGAAAAAGGGGGATTAAGGAAAATGGGGGAACGGACTGTGATCCCTAAGAAGGGATGAAATTTTGAAGAAGGTACAAAGAAAAGTGTTTTATTGTTGCATGATTTGCATAATTCCGTCTGTGTAAAAACTCTTCTAGATATGCAATTTCCCTTCTCGTCACTCTGTGTATTTAATTTCTCAGTCAGGTAAACCTATAACATGAGGCTGCCCAGTCGTAGCTGGTCGACCTCACTCTTCTAAGATTTCATCCGTAATTGCAGAAATGCTTCAAGAGGAAAACGGTAAACATAGAAGTTTTCTTTCATTTCGTACATAGAACACAAAAAGCGTAGTATGAAACTCGGCGTTCTAATTGTACTATAGTAGACATTCTCTTCTTCACTTCTGCAATTACGAATAAACCTAATATACGCACTTTTCTATTTCAGGATTTGCGTTAAGAATTCGTTTCTTCTTGAATGGTTACAGCAAAAGAAGATTCTTTGAGAAACAAAGATAATTTTTTATGATATGTATGATTTTTTCCACAAGGGGCCATGCAACAACCAAGTCACACCGAGTGGCTGATCACTGAGATTTCAGGTGACTCCTGGACTTACGAAAGACTCTGTGGAGGTCAATAGGAATCTCTAAATTCTATTGCGTTGTTCCTACTATTGGCGAGAAAATTTGAGTTCTCTGGCTTTGACGTTTAATAAATATATGAAGAAAAATGGTAGGTTAATGAAAGAGGTATCATTTTAAAGGTGCAAATGTTGTACGTTAATGACCCGAAAAGTAATATTCCAAAAAATTATTTGTAGCTCACAGATTTGGAAATCTGATGAAAAGTAAGGAAATTTGATAGCTTTTAAAAACAGTGAACTTTGAAACATAATTTTTTATTGAAAAAATAATAGGAAAAATCTGAATTTTGCAAAATATAAATAATTGTTCATTTTTCGGAAATATTCGTAACTTTGTCGAGAATACTCGGGAGATCTGTTTTGAGTACCTCGCGATTAACTTTTCGAGGGATCTCGTGGTAAGTGACAAGAAATCTGGGGTTAGTCCGAGGGAGGTCTCTACGAAATCTTCGTTGTCATTGTTAGTTTTACTTCCTGATTTCTGAGTGACCAGCCCCTCACGTCACACTTTCAGGGAGGTGGTAAACATTTAAACACATTTTGTGACCATTTATGTTTTAGTGGGGATTTTTATGCAGAATGTAGTATCATACATGAAAAATAAAAATGAGAATAACATTTTTCGTAATTGCTTGAGAAAATGATCATTACTGATTTGATTTTCGAAATAAAGCATGTAAATACAGACTCTTTTACCTATACCCCTCCTTACATCTTTTTTAGAGAATCTTTGTTTCCTATTTTTAAGAAATCCTCTCTTTTTCTTCATTTATTCGCTTAAATGTGAAATAAATTAATGGAGCCTTAAAAGAAATTCCATAAAATTTTGGGTGAACTTTAATTCTTTTTAATTGAATAGTCCACTATTATATTTTTGGTTCAGAGTTCATCCTCTGTTGGTTAAAAATAAAAACTCTTCTTCAGCGCCGATTTTGGGACTGACGGTGAGTGGGAAATAATTCATTATAGCCCGCTCCGCTTTTGTTTTTTCACGCCTGACTGCTCGCCTGAGTGACAGTCGTAGATCCTGCGCACTCCGCGCAGCACCTGTTACACCTTCATGCGGCGCGGCGTCAATTCTCGGAAATGCTATATAAAGGAGGGCTATTGAAGAGTTTTACTGTATTAACGGATGAAATGAAGTGTTTGTTGTATGGAATGTAAAGTAGCTCAGATGTTCTTCTTTTCTTGGTTAGTTGTATGGATAAACATGATAACAGTAGTAGAAAGCAAATTGATGTTGTAAAGAGTTAAAGAAAGTGGGAGATGGAGGAAAGGGGGGGGGGCTAAGAATTGTAAGGAAAGCAGTATGAGGACGAAAAGAGAATGAGAGGGAAAACTTCAAGGCTACCACATCTTGACTTTAAATCTGGTATACTTATGTTTGGTTATTTGAGTGAGAAATGAAATGTTAAGAAAATGGTATTAGATGTAATGGTAGTTTCCCCTAAGCCTTGGAAATTACAAATAAATTATCCTGCAATCGAGAAATAAAGAAACCAATTTCTTTAATTTTTGAACCTGAGCATTCGTTTTGGGGATCAATTTTTTATGAACATTAATATGAAAAGAACTTTAGCTCGAATTATTTTCTGAGTTAAGAACACGCATGGGCTTCTAAAATATAATTAAAAAATAAATAATTAAAAAATCAGAAAATTAGTTTCAACGAATATTTTTAGACCTCGGGAAGACTTCTAAAATTTGCAGTAACTTAGTTTGTGAGGCTAAATTCAAGACCGCGGACGGTACGCTTATTCCCACCTAAATAGAAAATAAAACCGTGTGGTAGGAAAAGTCCCCCGATACCATGGTAAACTTTTTATAGAAAATTTGGCAAGATCTTTAAACAAATTTGTTCCATATTTGTAAAAAGAATGTTCAAGCTGTATTGAATACAAAAAATACATACTAAATACAAAAAAACGAATAGCTGAGAAATTAAAAAATTATGTTATCTATTTGAATATAATTATTCAACAAAAAAAGTATACAGTGGTATGAAGTACTTCAGTTTTTTAAATGCATTCAAATTTGAAGACCCCCCCCCCCTTAAATTAAAAAATATCCTAATTCATGAACCGGCAGCTTTCTTTAGATGTATAAATTCGCTTAAATGTGAACTAAATTAATAGAGCCTAATAAGAAATTCCATCAATTTTTAGGTGAAACTTAATTCTTTTTAATTTAATAGTCCACTATTATATTTTTGGTTCAGAATTCATCCTGCGTTGGTTAAAAACTCTTCTATTTAGTACAATATTGATGTATTGGAGTAAAAATTTGTTTTATTAATTGACAATCATTTTCTTAACTAAATATTCAACTAATTCATTTTTGGTCGAAAGTTAGTTGTTTTAGTTGAAAATCTAAATACAGTGAAACTCTTCTATAGCGCCAATTTTAGGACTAACTTTGAGTGGGAACTAACTCATTAGAGCCCGTTTCGCTTTTGTTTGTTCACGCCGGACTGCTCGCCTTAGTGACAACCGCAGATTCCGGGCCTCCCGCGCAGCTCCTGTTCCACCTACCAGCGGTGCGGCGGTAAATCGCGGAAGGGATACAGAAGGGAGGGCTATTGAAGAATTTCACTGTATGACATTTTTTATTGAAAATTCATCCTTTTTGGTTGAAAGTTGAACTACTTTTTAAAAAAATCATTTTATTCGTTGAAGATCCATCTGTATGATTGAGAACTTACCTATGTATTGTGTTAAAATTAAATAAATTATATAAATTTAATAATTATTATTTTTCCTATTGTTATATTCATATATATTTTAATCGGCTTTAATCTCATGCATTGAAACTCTACATTTCTTTTAGTTACAGCCCAGAGTTACAATATGAGGGCTCAAAGGTTAAAGGCTGAGGTCAAAGTTCAAATGTGAGGATTCAATGATCTGACCTCAAACATGAAAGGTCAGGAAATAAGTGTAGCAGGCAAAGGGCAAGAACGTTGAATATAAAGGTCTAGATATCAGCGGTCAAGTCAATATTTTAGCTCACATTTCACAAGATACAGCTCCTGGCAAATTTAGTCGGAACTCTAATGAATGTTATGAAGATGCAGCAGAACATCCCACTAGACTAATTGTAATAAATCTCATACACCTTATCGTAGTAAAATCAGAAAGTAAAAAAAGGTTCTAAATAACAGAAACACGGTGGTTCCAGATGTTACCTGAGGTCCGACTTGCCTAGACGGTAGTAATTATAGACCGACAAGAAGCTCAGCACACATAGCGCATCCCTACTGCCTGCCGGTGAACATAATCTTACTGTTGCGTTCTAAAACTGACAAAAACTGGTCAACCGTCTGAAGGAGACCTACCTCATATACCTACCTGATGCTTTTGCTGTTTGCTAGCACGCACAAACCTCAATTTCGCGCGCTCACCGACATGAGAAACAGAAAAAGAAAAAGAAAGTGACACAGCCGAGAGAAAGACAGAGGCACTAAAAAAGGGATGACATATTAAGGAGTTGCGAAGAATCAAGGTTTTTTGCCCTTGTACGTACATTGGACACGGAAAATAATCATGCAATTTCATGGCAGGGCATGCGATACTCAATTGCTGCATTTAGATTTGTTTCTTTGTCTCCGACATCAATTCTGTTATTATTTGCTTAATTACTCAGGAAAGCATTATAAAAGTAAGTTATGGCAATCGAATTTAACATAATATTTATAATGCTAGAAAATCCTAATCATTTTATTTGTGCCGTTCTTATATTTGAAGCATTCAACCAATTATGCCGAACACTACACAGGAAATTAGAAAGTGGAAATTTAATCCGAGAATGAAATGACGTTAATAACTCTGTCTAGCCGTATAACCCAATTTTAATTGTAAATATGTTTAACATAAATTTATAACTCGTGCAGCGTAGGTATAAGGAGGTACAGCAATAAATCAACAAACAATATTTAAAGGATGGTTTTATAGCTTAAGAGAAATATCTCATTAATCCTCTCTTTTTGTCATATTTCTATACGTTTCCCTAACTTTTACAAGTATTAAAGCCAATTTATTGTTAATTCAACTAAATTATAAGTAAATTATAAGAATTCACAGATGTATTCAATTTCATTAAACCAAATAAAAAATAATGCATTGCAATTCAGTTAAATTCGAATCCAATGAAATTCAATAGATTTTCAGCGAAAATCATGGATTTCATCAAGTTGATAGCCACTCAGGTTATATGAAAAAAAAATGATATAAATTTTAAAAAATCAATTGAATGCAAAGAAATTTAAGGAAATCCAATAGAAACTAACACATTTTAAACAAATTAAAGAGGATTAAATGGATTCAAGACAATCAAACTGAACCCTGATAAATTAATCGGAATTCAATGACATGCCATGATCCCAAAATAACATTCCACAATTCCAGGGAATTGACGGTAATTAAATAAAATTCAAGAGAATTTATGAATAGGTCTTATATGTTATTTTAGAGAATTTGACGGAAGAAGAAAGAATAAACTGGATTTAATTATATTCAAGGGCATTCAATCATAAAAAATCTGCCCGCTTTGTAGGTATATTCGTATCGCACGCTTCGCGCTCGATAATATATTTGCCCTACATTTATGCGCAGGCCTATCAAAATTGAAGCCCAACAAACCGACAACTCTAAGTTGGTGATTGTAAATTCCCTTTTGTTAAAGCTTCTTCGGTTTTAACGAAGACATTCTCACGACGTATCTCGTATTTTGCACTTGATTTTTCCTAAAATGTGAACTTTTCTACATACACTATGAGTAACAGTATTTTATTAAATGTATAATATATTTATTTTTGCACCTCGATCTGGTACCGCTTATTCAGATATTAAAAACTAATGTCCAAATTTTATGTTTCTTTGTTACTTTAATATTTGCTCGTTATTTTGCACTAATTTTTATTCTCAGCTACCATAAAAATGTATCTTTGTAATAAAGTTATATTATTACAATTCATAATATGTGCATTATAAAGATACAAATTTTCGTTAACTTGTATTTATAATTACAAAAAAGTGCGCATCATATACAAAAAATAATTTAGTTATTGAACTTTTTCTTTCTACTTGTTTTGTTTTTTCCATAAATTTAATTTATTTATGTTCAATGTTATTTTTTACGACTTAAACCAAAATTACGCATCCAAACGTAAAGTTGCTCAAAGGACATTTTTGGGTGTACAATTTTTATTCGTGCATCTGTTGTCATGTTTTGCATAGTTTGATCGAAAAATTGCATTTTTTATTTTTCGTTATTTTTTGTGCCGTAAAAATTTGAATTGTCAATTTTTCGAAAAAATTCAAATTTTATTATGATAATCTTTTAGGTCGGCAGCCGGTCGGGCTACATATTTCTCGAATCACCAAGTCGGGAGCCGGTCGGTAACTGTCCGGGCCAACTCTGGTTATATCTCATGGTCGGGAGCCGACCAGGCACTGACCAGGATAATTCTTTTGTCAAAATTACATGGATGATTTATCATTTTAAAAGTATAATTTGAAGATTTATTAGAGCAGTGAAACAGAAATTAATTGTTTTAAATTCTTTAAAAGAAAAACATTACATTTTTCTGAATGTTTTAACTTATTAAATAAAACTGTTATCAATTTTGGTATGTGCATCAGCAGAAATGTAATAATTTTCACTATTTTCACACAATGTTTAGTATGTACACTTTCAAATTTACCGCTATATGTGTCCCTTTCTGCGTCTGGCGACTGCGTAGACACTCACTAATTTTCAGTCTTGCACTTCGAACGAGAGTGCACATTGTACTTACGTCGCGTCATTTCCTCGAAGTTTGCAAATAAAATCGAGATCCGTCATTAAAATCAACCTTGTTTCAGTAATCAGTCTGAAAATCCCACTTGGTTCGCGGATAATTATTAGTTTTAATTGAATTATACTCTTGTGAATACATTTCTTCTGTGTACCTTCCTATCTTAAAATCACCACGTGGTTTCCAACGTGAAGCAATTGTGGGTCCGGATGCAATAAGGGCACATAAAATTTTTTCGTGCGAAAACGAAGTCCCCTGGAGGCTTTAGAAAAAATTTTCGAATTTTAATTTTCAAAAGATATATATGGATGTAAAATTTGATTGCGCATCTTTTTTTCTTAAGACAAAAAGTTGTAACTTTTTTAGTTTAAAAATTAAAGCCAAAAAACTTACTTTTTTGAAAAAGTCGATTTTAATCCGTTTTTCACTTCAACTCGTACTCTGTACGTCAGTTTTTTGAATTTTTGAATAAAATTTTCAAAAAATATACCATAGGGTATCCTTCGATTCATAGAGGAACAGGAATTCAAAATAAAAAATTTGAAAAATTTTTAATAATTTTTTTCTGATGCTCGGCGCGAAT
>NC_046664.1:91402778-91408075 GCF_010883055.1 Belonocnema kinseyi
AAAATTAAAATTCGAAAATTTTTTCTAAAGCCTCCAGGGGACTTCGTTTTCGCACGAAAAAATTTTATGTGCCCTTATTGCATCCGGACCCACAATTGCTACGAGTTTCTATTATGAGTGGTGAAAATTCTACTCCAATTTCCTTACCAGAATTGGGAAACTTAATTTGACCTTTAAATTTCATCGTATTCTTTACGGTGGGCCTTAATAGGCAAAACAAGTTACAAATTTCTCACCTGAAGCAATGTTTTTAACCACATTCAAGCCGGGATCCGACCAGTTTACCGTGACGTTTTTAGCCGGATCCCGGCCGGATTCCTCGACCAGCGCCCGGCTTTAACCAGTGCTATCCGGCCAGATCCCTGATTAGATTCCTACACGGGAATCTGATACATTAATTTTTTCAAAAGTTATCGTGCTCACAGACAGACATACATACAGACATAAATACGTACAGACAGACATACATATTAGCACAAACACCTTCTGTGATGAGGAATCTAAAAAAGTAATTTAATGGACATCAGTGGAATTTAATAAATTCATGGAAATCCATGGCAATGTATCTAAAGCAGTTCAACGGGAATATACTGATTTCAAGGCAAATTAATATATTTCAAAGAATTTCTTCAAAATTCAAGAGAATCCATTTGAATTCTGAATAATTTAACGGAATCCAGTAGATTTTGAACAACTTAAAGGGAAATAGAGCGGATTAAAAAAATCCTGGTAAATTCAATGGAATTCAATGATATTCCACGGATCTAAAAAAAATCATGATGATTCAATAAAAATCAATAAAAATGAAGAGAATTCACGGTAATTTACACGAATTTATGACCTTATGTAACATTCTTGAAAATAAATACATGAATTAGATGAAAGTGTACTAATTCACATCTAGTAAGGTAGTTAAAAGTTATCATATATACTCAATAGAAGTTTAGAAAGTTATTTATAATTTTTACCAAATTATTCTAAAAATCGATCAGAAAATTACCATACATTATTTCTGAAGTTTTTCTAAATTTTTATTCGATGGGTTGACCCTTAAAATATTTACAGGCATTCAACAGAATTATGTGAATTTAAAAAATGCATATAATTCATGGACATTCTATGGGGGCCATTCAAAAAAACGTGAAATATTTTTTAGCAGCTTTAAAGAGACAACCTTTCTGCTCGATGCGTTCTCCAAATAATCGCGTATTTTATGGATGATTCTATGTAATTCAAGTGAATACAGGAAAATTGGGAGTGATTTAATGGAATTTAATACATTTTGAGTGAATTAAACGGCAACCAATGGGATTGAAAAATATCCTGCTAAATGAAACAGAATTTAATGATATTTCAGGGAATTATATATAATTCAAGGTATTCCAGTGCGAATGAAGACATTTGATACAATTGAAGAAAATTCATGTGAATTTAGGGGATTAAACAAAATTCCATACATTTTGAGCGAATTAAACGGAAATCAATGAGATTCAAGAAATTTCTACTAAATTAAACAGAATTACATGTTATTCTAGAGAATAAAGAATAATTTAAGGTAATTCAATTAAAACCAAGAGATTTTAAGAGAATTCAAAGGAACTTTTTTAATTCAGGGGTATTCTACCAATGTAACTTAATTCAATGGAATGCAGTAAGTTTATGGGGGATTCAACGGAATTCGACAGATTTCAATAGAATATGGTAGGGACAAATGAGATTTAAGGCAATCAAAGTGAATTCTGCTAAATTGAACAAAATTCAACGATATTTCAGTGCTTTTAAAATAACTTAAGGTGGTTCAGCGAAAACTAACACAATTTACAAGAATTTAATTTAATTTAATTTAAAGACATTCTATAAAATAACATAACATAAATTCATGAATCGTGCAGCATTAGTCTGCAGAATTAAGGTAATAATTAAACAAACCATTACTCAACAGATGATTTTTAGTTAAGAGAATGATCCTATTAATTCCCTCTTAGACGTGTTCTTTCATATCGTTATCGCTTTAGTTCTACCTCTTCTCCCTTATGAATTTGAGTAACATGGTTTAAAACGCTATCGCTGGATTTTAGGAGTCCGGCAAGCTTATGCTATGCAACATTTTCCAGAAACTCGATTTTATACGAACGGAGACTCTCGTTTTTTTCATACCTCCCAACATCCCTTTCATTCGTATTTACCAGCACCGCAACGATTTCACGTTGTCGGTCCAAAACCACACTTACAGAGCACCGAAGAACCGATTTGAATCGGTTCACGTTATTTTGCGCGAGTCCAGAGAAATGGATGGATTCGTTTGAAGGTTAATAAATCGCAAATCCGAGACGAATTGATTTGCGAAAAACTCGTCAGAGCTGTTCTCTGGGCTTTGCAAACTTGAAGAAATTACGAAACGTGTCTCACACGCAGAAGTACGTTCGCACTAATTTGATTATATTTTTACATGAAATAAACAAGATTTTTTCGATTTATATTATTTAAGTCAAGAAGAAGAACCAGATTACATCTGTACTATTTTTAGATCAAAATACTCGACATGCGCCATCGTTTTTCAGAGGTACAAATTTCGTTCAAGGACTATTCATCTAAACAATACTCCTTTCAACAGGGAAAGTAAATAGGACTTTTTTCATTCCTAAAATTCCCTCCAAGTTTATCACGAGATAGATAAAAATGTCCGTCGTCGGACAATTGCAGTTGTCATTTTTTTGCAATTTTTTCCTACAACTTTCGATAAACAGTATTCCTAAGATTTACTGTGCTATAGGTTTTTTTATCTTTTATCCTTTCAGATAAATATTTTTACTATGTAAAATTAAACGATAGGAAAAATGTAGAAAACTTCTTAGCATACATATTTTAGATAGATTTGAAAAATTTTAAGTGCGGTGTCCCTTCCACTTGAGTCGTAAGGTCGATTATATAGACCATACACTATACAGTTAATTTGCCAGTTTATGAATTAATATGATGTAGACTTTTACACTGGAAGCTCACAGCTCTCATTGCAGGAATTTTTTTCATAATAAATCTTCAGCAACGAAAACACATTAGTCCTAAAATATGGAGTAGCTAGAACCCTTTCTAAAGTGACCTATTAGGCAACATGCATTGCACTATCTGCCTGCGTTTTACCGAGAGAAGTGATACACAGCCTACTACTTAGCATATGCCGGTTCTTCAGTTAAAAGCAAAACATAATTTTGATAAAATTAATAGGTCATTGCGAAATCAGATGCTGGAGAATAAGAGAAATCTACAGCCACTAAGTTGCTTCGACAAAAACGAGAAAGCACAAGAAACTGAAGTAGGTTCAGATACAATTGAAAGCATATAGAGTTTAAGATTTTTTCTAACGTTGGAATGAGAAACTGTACAAGTTTTACTTTTTATTACACAAGAACAAAAACTTAAAAATTGAGAATGGATGATTATTAATGCATATATTTTTCCATAAAAAAGTATCCTGAAACAAAACTGGAGTTAATTTACGAAATCTCTGAGTTGGTCGGTGAAAAATAATGTTTGAAAAATGTCTATGCAATAAAAACGAATAAATGATGATGAGAAGCTTGATTATATTAAAGATGTGGATTTACATATTGATGAAAAGAGGAGACTGATTGTATTCGAGAAAAAAATTGTCATTCCATTAATTCTGGGAACATTCAGTCACACGCACGTAAGCATCGCGCCACCAGTGACGGTTCAGTGGCGCGGGGCAAGAAAACGTTTTGCCGCTCTCGCGGTTCGCTTCGGTCTGTCAAGGACTTCTTCACTTGGCCTTAAAACTATACGGCTAAAAGCGATTATCGCTCATTGCAGGAAATTATATACTTGACCAACGCAAAATATCAGACACTCCTACATTGTAGAATCTACAAAACTTTAATCATTAAAAGAATTGTTTTTTAAGGTGCAGGTTAAAAAAATCTTACACCTCAACATGGATCCGTTGAAATAACTTCAACCTAGAGGTGCGAAAACTAAGGATATCTCTTTTGATTTCGTACCTAGAACATCTTAAAACTACTTTTTGATCAAAAACAAAATCTTTGCCCTAGACGTTTTGGAAACAAAAATCCAATTAAAATTTGAAAAATCGAAATGCCCAGTTTTTCTCGAAAACGAAACCAGATATAAAAATAAGTTAAGACTGCGACATTGTTTTCTTCTTGATAATTATATCGAGAACAAGAAATAAGAAAAAACACAGAAGAAATTTATACTTCAATAAATTGCATTTTTATTAATAATGGTATTAATCAACAGGCACGATGAGCCTCAACCAACTTCAACTGAAACTTCTTACCCAATGCCAGTTCTTTACAGGATTTAATTCGCTTATATATCCCGAATATTTTAGTTGAGACATAAAGAAAAGTGATCGAGCCCTTTTTTTAAATTCAAATGTTAATTTTGTTGAGATTTTTCAAAATAAAAAATTTTAATTATGTGTACACTGCAATACATGAAGTATGTAGTAAAGAAATTATCATAAAACTTGGTGTCAAACAATAAATGTGTCTTCTATAGAGATTTCTGTTGAGAAAATAGTGGCTTTTTATCCCTAAGGTTTTTAAAAAATCTCACTCAACAAAAGCTCTTTACACAATTCAGTTGTCTCGTGTTGCCCAAATATTTTGAGGCAAGAAGAAAAAATCGATGGAGCCCTTCCTTTTCTATTAAAAATTTGACTTTTATAGATTCTTTTTATTCTGATAAAAAAATTTCACCATGTTGCGTTATTTTACATAAAATATGTAGTAAACTCATTTACTAGATATTTTATTCATAAACATTTTCACATAATAAACATTTTTATCAGAAAAAATAAGAAAATCAAAGATTTGATTAAAAAAAAAGCTTAATTGATTTTTTAATTTTGTTACTTAAAATATTCGAACAACAACAGAGAATTAAATCCTGCACATTACTAGCATTAAATAAGGAGTTTAGTTTGAAATTGTTTCAGGCTCACCATGGCAGGGTAAAGATTGTTACACATAAAAATAATTTTAGATATACATATGGAAACGATTTATTTTATCAATTATATTACTTGTCAATCTGTTTTTCTATATCGCTTCCGAGGAGCTGTACTGCTCTTGTAATCTGGTCAACACTCTTTCAAGTAGTCCCATGTAATCATATGTAATCTCTTTTAATCTTTTGGGTACATTAATAGATACAATTTTATCAATTGTTTTGATCCCCATTAAACACGAGCTTGAACGCGGTATTTTTGTATTATTTTATAATGCATAATATAATAATACAATCATATATGT
>NC_046664.1:91408175-91409777 GCF_010883055.1 Belonocnema kinseyi
CGCGCGAACTCCGGACCCGTTATCACACACTTAACAAGTCAAAGCTGCTGACCATCAGTCAGCATATTGTTGAGAGAATACGGATACTATCTGACGCTAAGAAAAGTCTAGAGTGGAGGGAGAGGTGGGTCAGAGAAAATCAACAGTTTCTCTCTGACCCATCTCGACTCTTCCAAGACCCTCCAGTTACTGTGAAACACCCACCCAAACCAGAGGAGGTCGAAGTATTTTGGAGAGTAGTCTACGAAGTTCACTATAAACTGGACGTAGACTCAGAAAATATAAATAGCTTCAAGGAGTTATTTCTTGCCCTCATATCACCTGATAAAGAATGCCCACCCATCACTACCGAGGAGGTGAAAAAAGTATTAAAAGGGATGAAGAACTATTCCGCACCGGGACCAGATTGTATCAAAACATTCTGGTGGAAGAAGTTTTCTTCAACCTATCAGCATTTGGCCCGTATTTTCACCTCATATTTGAAGTCGGAAGAGCCGATTCCAGAGTGGGTGGTGGAAGGGCGCACAATACTCCTGCCGAAAATAGGCAACTTAGCTGACCCGAAAAAGTACAGGACAATAACTTGCCTGAACACACTTTATAAGATATTCACAGCTATCCTAAATGATAGGATTGTTCGGGCAATTGAACCTGTGTTGCAAGAAATGTATGAACAACGAGGCTCAAAAAAAGGCGTAGCCGGATGTCGGGAGAACCTGCTCATCGATAGATGTGTCTGCAAAGATGCAGCATTCTACCAGCGTGACCTATCGATGGCCTGGATTGGTTATCGGAAAGCTTTCGATTCGAGCTCCCATAGACTTATCATCTGTCTTTTGGAAATCTTAAAGGTTCATCCGCAAATAGTTGGATGCATAGAGAGATTGATGCCGCTTTGGGAAACCAGATTTACCATCTCATCTGGAGAAAATCGTGTAACAACTAAGAAGGTCACCTTTCAGAGAGGTATCTTTCAGGGCGACACCATGAGCCCACTCCTCTTTTGCCTTACATTATTGCCACTATCTCTAGCACTTCGCCATTCCGAGGGGTACTTGTGCGGCAAACCTGCAGATCGAAAGTACAAGGCAGCTCTGGGGATTGTCGAACGATAAGCTAAGGAAATTGGAATGGAATTTAGGTTAGACAAATGCGCCAAGGTTTATTTGAAGCGAGGAAAACTTAATGGCATCCCTGAAGATCCTGAGCTCGTTGATGGAAGCGCCATACGACACCTTTGCGCTGGAGAGACTTATACATACCTGGGCGTGTCACAGAGCCGCACTAAGGATGTGACATCTATAAAGGATACTCTCCGAAGCAGATACAAACGTCTCATCTGATAGATTTGGTCTTCCGAACTATCGGCGAGGAACAAAGTATCTGCAACAAACATGATTGCCGTCCCGGTAGTACTCTATTAATTTGGAGTAGTTCCATGGACGAAGAACGAGCTCAGATCCCTTGATATCGGGACAAAAAAGGTTATGCACATGAACGAAAGCATGCATATTAAGTCTTCCGTTCCGCGACTGTACATCTCACGCCGTCAAGGGGGTCGCGGAATATTGAGTCTTGAATGTCTTCACAACAGGATTATTC
>NC_046664.1:91409877-91422088 GCF_010883055.1 Belonocnema kinseyi
TATTAGGGGTGAGCAAAATGCATCAAATCTTATCTATCTCGAGTACTCACTCCTGAAAGCCCGGATTAAGAAAGCACAAGAGAAAAACTTTCTTGAACAGCTGCTCGATAAGAGGATGCACGGTATCTTCCACAGAAATGTGAAGGATCAGTCAATGTCTTGCGAGCTAACGTTTGCTTTCCTTAAATCGCCCGGATTGAAGTCGGGTACGAAGGGTTTCATCTTTGCATGCCAAGACGGTGTCATTTCCACCTTAACATACCGTCGCCACATTTTGAGCCAAGACATTCCCGATGATAGCTGCAGGGCGTGCCATGCTCACCCCGAGCATTTAGCTCACATACTATCTAGTTGTCCAACTCACGCGGGAACGACCTACATTCAAAGGCACAATGCGATACTAAGAGTGCTTTATTACCATCTATGTCACTCTTACGGCATTAACCTTACTATCACTCCTCTAAATGCTCCTAGGGAAATTGACTCAATTGTCGAAAATAGGAAGTGCCGCATATACTGGAACTTTATATTCTCGACAATTGTTTCTGTTGCTCACTCGAGGCCTGACATGGTTCTTCTTGACTTCAAGAAGCGAACCATGTTCGTTATCGCATTTTCGGCACCAGCTGACAAAAACATCATAACCAAGGAGAATGAAAAGAAAGAGAGGTATCGAGACCTTATAAGGTAGTTGCAACGATTGTACCCGGGTGCAATTTTCCAGATTAGCACCCGCTCCTGGCGAAAACAACCGTACCGCATTGAAAAAGCTGTTTCCCTGGAACAACAACAATTTTGTGGCCCAACGAAATAATTTTGTTGCTCTTCGTGGAAAAAACTATTTTGTTGAGCCAACCAACTTTTTTGCATGGAGGCCTTTTGTTGGCCAAAGAAAACTGTTATGTTAGGATAATTAAATTCTTTTGTTGAATCAATTAAATTCTTTTTTCGCCAGTTACTATGAACCAGCATCGACTGAACAAAGTCAGAATGAGCATAGATAGCTTTAAGGAGCGGCGCAGAGCCTTCATAACACCTGAGAAAGAATGCCCACCTATCACTACCGAAGAGGTGACAAAAATATTGAGAGAAATGTAGAATTATTCCGTTCCGGAACCATACGTTATCATGAACTGCTAGCTGAAGAAATTCTTTTTAACCCACCAACATCTGGCCCGCATGTTCGCCTCATCTATATAAAGTTGGTCGATTCTATTCCGGCTTGATTGGTGAAAGGATGCACATTGCTTCTCTTAAAGAAGAGCAACTTGTCTGATCCTAAGAATTACAGGCTACCAACATGTCTGAACATGCTGTATAAGATCTGTACAGCTATTCTAAATGATAGAATTGTTCGAACACTTAGACCTGTGTGGTGAGCGATGATGTACGATCAACGTGGCTCAAAGATAGGCGTAGCAGGACGTCGGCAAAGCTTGCTCATCGATAGATGCGTTTGCCAAGATGCAGCATCCCACCAGCGCTACGTATCGATGTCACTTATGTTTTTTACATGGATGATCACAAGTCCCCTGCTAGAAATGCAACTTACTGGAATCTCCGAGGATACTGATCTCTTCGACAGACGCCCTCTGCGTGTGACAAAGCCGCATTCAGGACGTAACATCTATAAAGAATGATCTCTGATGTACATAAAAACGTATTACCCGACACTTTTTGTCTTCTGAACTTTCGGCGAGAAACAAAATATCTGCAACGATCATCCTTATCGCCCCGCTACTACACTATTCATTCGGAGTGATTTCTTGGACGAAAGGCGATCTAAGATCCCTAGGCATCGGGTCACGAAAGGTTGTGCACATGAAGAAAAGCGTGCACGTTGAGTCATCTGTTCTGCGACTTTAAGATATCACCTGTCAAGGTGGTACCGGAAAACTGAATCTCGAATGTCTTTACAACAAGATCATTCTGTGTACAGCACATGTAGTCTCACATGAACACAGCAAAGAAGGCTGATGAAACAATGGGTCTTTATTTCAACAACAGGCGTGCTGTTGTTGAAATATGTGCTTCCTGATGATCAGCAGCTTTGACTTGCTGAGTGTGTGATATCAGATCTATTGTTCGCGCTCGAACTGTTCGACCCTGACAGTAAACTTCCGCCAGATGTTATGTAGTCATTCACATGCTAAATTCGGGACGCCAAATGCCTTACCCATCCTATCTTTGTTTTGAATTGATGATGCTCCTTTTCGTCTTCTGATCAGTCGTTACTTTTGTTTCACGGTTAGCAACGGCCAAAGTTCTCGCTGCCTCATACTCACACCACAATTGATGATCCAGAGATCGGACTCTGCGGAAAAATCTACACAAATCGCGTCATATACTTGAGTCAGATATTCAAACTCAAGGAAAACCTAGATGCTGATGTTTGTCTCAATGCTAAAGCATCGCACTTCCTCTACTGGATGTCTGTTTGCAGTTCATCTTAGTTTCGCCTCTCTTTCTGCGCTGCCTGCTTATTCTGTTTTTGGTAGAGTAAGCGTCCCGCGGATAGAACACCTTTTTAGGAGGTGCATAGCACGATTTCGAAGCAGTTCTTCTGAAAAGTGCGAACTCAAGACTATTCAGATGTTTTTGGCCCATTCTATTACCTTCATCTTGATTAGTTTCTTAACTCTAGGGTAGTCTGCTCGATTGTTTATAAACCGAATTTACAACTGCGTTTGATGTGATCATTGTTGCTCTTACGAGTAGCTAGGAAAAGGAATTGTGCACCCTCGCAGAGTCCCGTGCTATCCCACTGAGAAAAAAGATAAGCAATCGCAACAAAATCATTTTGTTCTGCAGTTTTTGTTGTCGGTGCAAAATTTTTGTTGTCAGCACAACATTATTTTGTTGGCCGAACAAAATATTTGGTTCTTAACACAAAATTATTTTCTTAAATTTTATTTTGTTGTCCTGAGAAAATTTTTTTTGAGCCAACAAAACTATTTAGTTAGAACAACGAAATACGCAACCACGCATGCGGGCTCGTTCAGTGGGATCACGTGCACGCGTGTGTAAGTTCATTTCCATTATGACGGATAGTATCGGTGAAGTCGCGTGTTCTGTTATCTTAATACGTGTTTAAAGTAATGAAATTGATATAAATATGTCAAAAGATGATAATTGATGAATAAGTGATATCAATAAAGGTTTTTCATGTGCTTTATTGATCCGGGTCTTCAAGAGTAAGTACTCGAAATGAATAATATTTTATGCATTTTGCACACACCTGATGTTGAAATCAAGACCCAGTGTTGCACAGCCTTCTTTGCTGCTTTGAACAGAAGCGCTCCGTTGCCCATTTCCTCGTGTTTCCTAACCATTTTAAGAAGGGGGCCTCGTACATGTGAGACTACATGTGCTGTACACAGAATGATTCTGTTGTGAAGACATTCGAGATTCAGTTTTCCGGTACCACCTTGACAGGTGATATGTTAAAGTCGCAGAACAGATGACTCAACGTGCACGCTTTTGTTCATGTGCACAACCTTTCCTGACCAGATTCCCAGGGATCTTAGCTCCTCCTTCGTCCAGGAAGTCACTCCGAATGAATAGTGTAGTAGCGAGGTGATAAGGATTACCGTTGCAGATATTTTTTTTCTCGCCGAAAGTTCAGAAGACAAAAAGTGCCGGGTAATACGTTTGTATTTACATCGGAGAGCATTGTTTATAGATGTTACGTCCTGAATGCTGCTTTGTCATACGCCGAGGGCTTCTGCCAAAGAGCTCACTATCCTCGGAGATGTCAGTAACTTTTCCTTGCCTCAAATAAACTCAGGCGCGTTTTTGTAAACCAAACTCCATTCTGATTTTCCGAGTGTACTTCTCGACAATTCTTAGAGCAAGACTTAGTTGATCTGCATTTCTAGCACAGATATTGCAATCATCCATGTGAAAAACATGGGTGACCTTTTGCTTTCGTTATCCAGGCTTGTCGCAGTAGTATCCTTGGGAATCGTCAATTGCGATAGATAGTGGCAATCGTGTGAGGGAAAGGAGGCGAGGGCTCAGGGTGTCGCCCTGAAAGATTCCTCTCTTAAAGGTGACGTTTTGTAGTTGTCACACGATGTTTTCCAGATGAGATAGTAAATATGGTTTTCCAAAGCGGCATCGATCTCTTTATGCACCACACGATGTGCGGATGAATCTTCAAGCTTTCCAACAGAGGGATGATAAGTCTATGGGAGGTTGAATCGAAAGCTTTCCGGTAATCAAGCCAGGCCATCAATAGGTAGTGCTGGTGGTATGCTGCATCTTTGCAAACGCATCTATCGATGAGCAAGCTTCCCCAACGTCCTGCTACGCCTACCTCTGAGCCGTGTTGTTCGTGCATCATCGCTCACTACACAGGTCTAACTGTTCAAACAATTCTATCATTTAGGATAGCTGTGAAGATCTTATACAGCGTGTTTAGACAAGCTAGTAGCCTGTAATTCTTAGGATCAGACAAGTTGCTCTTCTTTAAGAGAAGCATTGTGCATCCTTTCACCAATCACGCCGGAAAAGAATCTACCAACTTTATATATATGAGGTGAACATGCGGGCCAAATGCTGGTGGGTTAGAGAGAATTTCTTGCGCTAGCACTTCATGATAACCTCTGGTCCCGAAGCGAAATAATTCTCAATTTCTCTTAATAATGTTGTCACCTCTTCGATAGTGATCGGTGGGCATTCTTCGTCAGGTTTTATGGCTCTGCGCAGCTCCTTGAAGCTATCTATGCTCATTCTGATTTTGTTCAGTGGACGCTGGACTTCGTAAACTTCTTGTCAAAATGTCTCGAACTCATCTTGTTTGGGCGGTTTATTCATAGTAACTGGAGGATCTCAGAAAAGTCGAAATGGTTCAGAAAATATCTGTTGACATTTTATAGCTCACTTCTCCCACCCCTCTGAACTTCTTCTAACGTCTGGTTGTATCCGTATTCTGTCAACAATCTTCTGCCTGATTATATTTTGAGACCATATACACTTCCACTAATATTTTCGAATTATAATCCTTCACTCTATGTAAATTAAATTAATAGAGTAGTTATGTTAACTTTGGATCTTATATATTGTTTACATACGGTATACAGTTCTGCAAATTGTAGTATATAAAAAAATACAATTGATATTTAAAATTTGTTTTTAAATTCGATAGGTTATAGACGAAAGCATTAAGTTTGAATTTTATTTTCCTATTTTTAGGATATTATCTTTTAAAAAAAGTATAAAACACATTATTAAAACAACTTTGTGACCTTTAAACGAAATACCCTGATACATCCTGTTTTGAGTTGCAACATTTTGCCTGTCCCATAAAAAGTATTTTAAGCTAGAAACGAGTCCCTTTATTTGCTACGGATTTTAAATCGCTGATCACGAATATCAATGCCGTTTTCTTGTGTAAACCTAAGATTTCACAAAACCTCAAAAATTTCGTATTTTGAGAAAAAAATATTCTTTGTATGAATAACGTGATTTAAAAAAATTAAAAATAGGCAAGAAGTGTAGTTCGATGTGGTTTGTGCCAAATTTTGCAGGACATCCATTCATTTAGATCAATAACTGCAGACGAATCACTGAAAATGCCGATATTCATGTTTTCTCGAACTTCGAGTTTGGGGTTACTACCTTAAGATACACAATATCATGAAATTTGGGCTTTATCACTGACAACTGCAAAGGAATCTTATTACTTACATCAATTGAGCAGAAAACACGTCAAACTATACTTCTTGTCTATTTTTAAAATGAAAAATGAAACCCTTTCAAAATTCATAGGAAATAATGGATCTCGTTTCTAGCTCCAGAAACTTCTTTCTGGGGCTGTATTTGGTAACACAAAAATAAATAAGGGCAGAATAAAAATGTTGATGGTTCAAAATGAGCTGCAACAAATTTCACACGAATGGTTTTTGTTTGGTATACTGCTTCAGGTATTAAATCTAACAAGAAATACCTTATTTTCCCGCTAAAAATTTAAACAGTGTACTCTCGAAAAAAGAAATATTGAAAATTATATAATCAACAAAACATTGCATAAATAATATTTACGATTTCCAGCATCCCACGACTTCAGCTTATTTCCAAAAGTCAAATGTTTGATGGAAGGAGCTCGTTTTAAATACATGGAAGACGTGGCAGAACAAAAGACCGAGCTCCTAAGAAGCCTATCAACCGCGGGATTCCAGCACTGATTTAACATGACGTTAACATAACGTGAGAAACATGCATGCAGCGGTGTGTTGATGCAGATGAATTGAAGGGGATATATGTTACAAGAGTAAAATATTACTATAACGCATTTTATAGGGAGCAAGGTTTCCTTTTCGTCGCTGCAAAATTGTCCTCTTTATGATACCTTCTTGATATCGGTCCCTTGTTGGCGACAGAAGCACGCAGATGGCAGACAGCGTGACGATGAAAGCGTCATCCGCCCCAGATCCTTCCACACTTTTCTCTCGTCCATCCGCTATCCGTTCTGAGTGTTCCCCGTTCACCACCCGCGACCTGTTCAGCCAGTGCTCCTTTCACCATACTGCACTTGAGCAGAGAACTCGGAATACTTAGATCACTCGACGTCGGAAGCCTCCTTCAGAGATCTTATTCTCCAAAAAACCGGGTGAAACTTCGGTGTGGCCGATCGTCACCACACCCAACACCTTTTTTATAGCTTCTTCTTAGACTTCTTCGACGTCTATCGCGGGAGTCATCATGACATTTGTTGCGGCTTATGGCTCCTAAGTATACAATATCTGTCCTGAATCTCAACTGAATCTCAAGGTTGAAATAAAAAAATTACATCTTATTGAAAAATATAGTGATCTAAATTCTTGGGGTTGATTAATAATTAATTCCTCGCACGGCACGTGGTACTTCAGGGTGGCCACTAGAATTTCAACAAAAATTCCAGGCTATTTCCCAGGTTTCACAGTCAATAAATTATATTTATCCCAATGAATCTTATGCATTTGCAATAGTAGTTATTGAATATTATTTGCATTATTATTCACGTAAATATTTATTTTAGACTTGGCAAACGCTAAGCGCAGAAGACTTGAACTTGACTATGAAATCACTTTTTCAAAGTCCTTTCACAAAAGAAATGACGAAGGGTACACTGTTATTATCGGAATGTGTGCACTAGTTACTAATGTTACTTTGGGTACCATTTCTGCCTTTAAAGAAGTGATAAATTAGTCAAGTTAAAATCTTGGACGCTTAGCATTTAATCGTTTTGAGAAGCGCGCTATAACTAAATCTATTGTAATTCGTTCTATTCACTGATCATGAGCGTTCAGCATTCGGCACTCTTGAGAACAGTACAATGTAATTATCGGAATGTACGCACTAGTTACTAATGCTACTTTGGGTACCATTTCTGCCTTTAAAAAAGTGATGAATTAGTCAAGTTAAAATCTTGGGTGCTTAGCGTTTGATCGTTTTGAGAAGCGCGCTATATGAGTCAACGGTGTAGGCGAAAATATGACGGACCACGATCTGAACCGTGATTTCTATGTTGACATCGCTTTTGTAACAAAATCTGTTGTAATTCGTTTTATTCACTGATCTTTAGCGCTTAGCGCCGCATAGCGCTAAAACTGTCCATTTTTAAAAATTTTTTTCACGAATATTTCATCCGGCACTTATAACCTTAAAAAGTATAAAGTTTCAGCTAAATTCACCGAAAGCCATTTTCCCATATATTTAGTGCGGGGTCCTTTCAGTGTGACTTTCGGTTTCCATGATTAGTGGCCAGCCTGTATTTCCTATAAAATATGTAATCATAGCGAAGATTTCAGTCCCATGATTAAACTTTACACTGTTAGAATTACTTGGAAAATTCTGGTACACTTAAGTTCCTAAGGTTACTGAAATTTGTAAAATTAGGTTGCTGAAAACGAAATCAGTAACATTTGTAATAAATTTACTATATTTTATTAAGATTCAGAAACGGTATCTAAAAATTACAAATAGTTTTCTAAAACTCCTGAATGATAACAGAAAAAGTGCCCAGTTGCTACTTTCCTACTCCTCGCTTTTCGAAGGTCTCGAAGAGCACTCGAGTGCTCGGCATGGATGGCCCTGCATGCATGTATTTGATGAAAAATAGGTATACAAAATTTAGACGAATATATTTTTAATATAAATACACAGTCTATTAGTTTTAAAATTACTTTCTGTGAAAAATTAAGAAACGTCGGTAACCGCGTGCTTGACCGACGTGAAGACTTTCGGCTGGCTTTATGCTCATTGTATTGTGTACAGTGTATGGCTGAATCCGTAAAAAAAGAAAAACTAGTGCAACAAGTTTAGTTAATTAATTTTCTAATAAATACGAAGTCTATATCTGTTGTAACAATATAAATATAGTCAGAAAATATAAACAAAGTTTATGCAATCGGCTACGTCAATGTATTTAGGTTATATTAATTACCCCAGTATAATGAATGTACATAGAAAAATGTTATGATTATAAAAGATAAGCTTTGATCAAACATTCGATACAATGCTGATGTCCAACAGAAAAAAACTAGTAAGTGAAATTTGCCGTAAAGGTTTTTTTTCTATACACGTATGTTGAAAAATTGTCTTTGTGGCAAAAGTGTAACTTACTAGGGTTTTCTATTAGACTTACTGTAACATGTATGCATGCAAATTCATTTATATTGACTTCACGCTTATTGTCTTACTATTATTTATATTTTCTGGATAAATATATTCCATACATATTATTTTAAAGTTAATGGAACGAACAAATTTTGTAATTTGTGAGAAATTTTAGGTTACTGTATTTACAATTTTTTGAATTGTAACACAATTTTCTGAAACATGTAACTAAAGCTTTATGCAGTTATTTGTTCTGATTTTCCTCTTCTTGTTTAGTAATATTGACATAGAAACGTTTACTACATGAAGCTTGAGTCACGGTTTTGAGAAAATTCCTACATGAATTTCTTATAGTGTAAGTAGAAGGTTTAACTTCTTGTAAAGTTAATTCATTATTACTTAGTATTATCGTTAAATTAATATTTTTAGCTGGTTTTGGGCTACCGTTGCCCAAAATTTCCCACTGCTAGTCTGCGTCCAATAATAAATTATTATTTATAAAAGTAAAGATTATACAATTGGTAAAGTACTTTTTCTTTTTATTTCTTTTTTATTAACTTTTAGCTACTTTCTCTAATCCGTTCTTCTCTTATCATATTTCGCTTCAAACAAAAATAAAGAAAAACTCGACCTCGATAAAATTTCTATTTCAGAACAGAACTGATTGTATATAAAGAGCAGAAACTGTGAAGAAAGAGTTTGAAAGGGGTGCTTCGTTGAAATAATGGCAACATATGGACCGAACAATACCACGGTAACAAAGGGTAGAAAGTTTTAACATTTGCTAACCTATTCGTTTTGGATAAAGTGCTACCTGTTTGTTTACGCGATACTACTCATCTCCCTCTCCCACTTGTTCCTTCTTTCTCACCCATATTCATGACACCTTCCACGCAACACTTCTCTATGACTCGCATCCTCGCTCACCTCCGTTTCGCGAAGCAAATGCCACACAAACACTGATGCATATACACAATATGCATCTACACAGAATTTGTGTATGTGTAGACACTAGTCTTCAGCATAAAAAGTGAAACCGCTTCCTACCAGTTTATACGAATTGGTTTGAAATTTCAGTATATACGAGGATCAACAAAGACATTCACTTGAAATATACTAAAATTAAGATATTATTACATATTTTTGTTAAACAATATCGCTTTTCGTAAAAAATGTGTTAAGAATGTTCACATTGTTAAGAAAGGTAACGCGTTATAGCAGAATTTACTTTCTACAAAACGGTCTGTTCATCTTTACAAAAAATACAAAAAACTTTAATATTTTTAAATCACTGGAATATCACTGAGGACAAGTCCATTGCTCCCGATGATTCAAATTAGTGGAAATCAAGTAAGAATCAGTGAGTGTTCACTTAAATTTCAGCTAATTTTCACTGGTTGTCCAGTAGAAACTCATTAAAGTATCAGTTTAAAGTTAGAAACACTTTCTTTGGACTTTTTTAATGAATTTTCTATAGACAGCCCAGTAAAAATGACTGAAATGTAAGTAAAACACAAATCAAATTCGAATTAATTATGACTTACTCTTAATGAATTTTTACTGTTTTAAATAGCTAAAAGTAAGTCATGATTCTCAACTTAGTAATTTCGAGAACAGTATTGAAGATAATTCCACGAAACTCAGGCATTAAACGTAATTTATGATTCAATTCAAAGAAAAGAACTGGCACTCAATAAATTCAATTAAATTATATTATACTCAAGAATGTTTTAGTGTATTTAATAGAATTTTGTAAAAGTCGACGAAATTTAATAGGATTCTAAGAATTACGAAGGCTTTTAAGGAAATTTAATATAAGTAAGTGAAATTCAGGATAATTTCATAAAATTTAATGAAATTTAATAGAATTTAGCCAAATTCACTGGAACTAAAACTGATTTGAATTATTATTCAGTTGAAGATGCTTTTATCTTAATTTAATGTGAATTTCTGTGACTTGTAAATAATAAAATTAAATGAAGCTAAATGGAATTCAAAAAAATTCGAGAAAACTGAGAGGAGTTTATTTGAATTATGAGAGAATTTTACTAATTTCCTGTACATCCAGCTAAAACCCAGATATTTAATTCAAATATAAAATTTAGAAATTCTTAATTTAAAAAGGGTGAAAGCTGTTCTTTCAAACTAAGTAAAAGTCAATATTATAAAATGAGTACGTGAACAATTTTTTTAATTTAGAAATTCTGTCTTGTTTTCGAAAAAATATCAAACTATTATTCCAAATATTGATTACCTACATTCCGTTAACGGCTAATGGTTCTCCGTTTTTATTAAATTGAAAAAATTAAAGAACATGATCTTCTTGATTGTTCATACTGAATATGTCATTTCTAAGATATTTAAGAGCATAATTGAAGTAAATAATGCTATAAGAGAGCCAGGCATAAACTTAAAGAACAAAATGAATGAATATTTAAATTCTTTTTAAAAAAATTGATACATCGATGCTTTTATTTTATGTTTATATTCTAATTTTAAAACATTTATATTTTTTGCGATGAATATTTAGTCACTGATTCTAAAAAGATTTTTAAAATGTTGAATTTATAGAACAGAAACATAAATTGCAGTTTTTTCTGAATCATGTTTTGGCAATGTCTCCCGAGTATTTTAAGTCGTTGTGAAAAAAATCGCTGTACCTTTTTTGAATGAAGCTTCATTTTTAATTTTTTGTGAAATTTTTAAGTATATTTTCGTTGAAATCATTGTTAATTTAATTTTTATTGGTATAACCGATTTAGTTTAAAATATAAAAACGCTCTAAAAATTAAACTTCATGTAATATTCAGAAAAAACGCTTTACTATTTTTTCAAATGGGTGCAAAAATTAGTTGCTAACTTATTGTACGAAATATTATAGATAAGACAGTCAATATGAATATTAAGTCAAAAATATTATTTAAAAAAACAAATATCAACGTCATAAGGTGGCAAGCTGTTTCGAATAAAAAGAGATATGTACTAGGAAACAAACTCGGATGGACAAGCCCAAGTTAGCAGTGAAAAACTAGTTAAAGTGGAAATGTTTATTAATTTATTTAATATCAAAATTCATAAATGTCATGAATTGTTTGCAGGACTGCCATGTACCCTTCAGATGTCAGAGCAATCATCGGAAAAAATGAGAAAAATCCCCAAAAACGTTTCTCATTCTAAAATGCGATACCACCTCAATTTTCGGTGAGATTTTCGCAATTTAAATGTAATCTTCTCGTGAATGAATTCGTCCAACACATCACACTTTCTCTACCACTTAGAACAAAGGAATATAATTTATTTTGACAACCCAAAATTCTGCAAAATCTTTTGAGCCTCTTCAAGTCCTTGCAAGAGATTAGAAATGATCGGATTGATCTTCAAAGTAGGTTTAGTGGATAAGGCCTGAAAGATTCTTACTATAAGATTGACCGATATAAGAAGGCTTCTGTCGCGACTCAGTGTCAGGCAGAAAGTGTAAGAGGGTAGGATACGAGCGTAAGGTAGCGAGAAAAAGACGAACAACGTTAAGTGTAGAAAGGAAAAGAACGAAGGGGAAGCGCAAGAGCGAGACATCGCAGGATAGTAAGGGCGGAAAGGGGTAGGTCCGGGG
>NC_046664.1:91422098-91430903 GCF_010883055.1 Belonocnema kinseyi
TTGGTGAAAGGAGTAAGGGTCGGGTCCGTTTATCACCGGCAAGCATACATTTTGCAACGTCGTGATATAGAACTCTGTTCCTCGCGCCGCGACAAGGCACACAGTCTGACTATGACACGGCGCTACTACTGAAACAAAATACTAGCAGGACTTATACTACTTGCGATAGGCGCATGCTGTAATATATAATATTCTGAATGCATGTAACATAGGGTGGCCTAAGGAAAATAAAATATTCTTGTGATTCTTTTCTCAAACTCCTATTTTATTTTATTTCGTGTACAAATAATTGATCGACTTTTGTTATAAAATTAATAAGAATGTTTGCAACGGAATAATTTTAACCCCAGCAGATATTAATAGTTAGTTGTGAATTAAAGGAACTTTTCATTATATCAATACTTTAATTAAGACGTTGAGGGGATTAAAGCATGAATTCCAGGGAAAAAATTATTTTAAAATACAGTTTAATACTTAATGAACTACAGTGACGATTACAACACATTACAATTACCACATTTACAGCTCTTTTTACTGTGTATATGAATATCTTACTTAGAAAGTAGGAACTACGAATGACACTGTATAACGAAGGCTCTAATAATGTCAAAGTCATAATTTATTTACAATATATTGTTGCATTTCTGTACGCAGAAGATATAATAAGAAAACAATCAATTATTCATTTAGTTCGATAAAGGTGTGCTTTCGATTCATTCCAGCCTTTACACAACAAGAAAAATAAGATAGAAATAGAAACGCTTAAAGTTGTCGAACATTAATTCAGCAAACTTTGTTTCAAATAAAGACTAACTTCTAGACTAGAGATATTAACCCTTTACGGTAACTGTGGCTTTAGAAATATTTTTTCCTACTTTTTATTGTTTTAACATCACTTATGGTTTTTTCAGATAAAATTATCGAAGGTGTGCTTCGAGCTGTGGCCGTTAATGGGTAAAGTCTTAAATTTAGATTAATTTTGCACAAATTCAGACAAATTTTGCTGAATTAAAAAGTCTTTTTTCAACACAGTAAGGGGCCGTTCAAAAATTACGTCAAATTACCATGGGGGGGGGGGGCAGGTTTTGTGACGAACTTATATACAGACTTACCACTCTATCTCCCACTTCCCTCTTTAAATCTTTTTTGATGAATTCTTTTTTCCTCTGTTTTCAAGGAACCTTTCAATTTTCTCATTTTGTTCAATTAAATTCGAACGGAATTACTAGAAATTAATAAGCAAATTCAACCATTCTTCCGTTGAAGTTAATTATTTTCAACTGAAAAGTATTTTTGGCTTAGAATTCATATCTTTTGCTTGAAAATTATACTATTTGGTTAAAGACTAAGCTACTTGGTAGACAAATTTTCTTTTCTGGTTAAACATTAATTTTTTTAACCGTAAATTTAAGTATTCTAGATTTGGTAGATAATTCGTCAATTTTAGGTAAAAAATAAAATCATAAATTTTTCATTGAGAATTCATCTTTTTCAGTTGATAATTGAAATAATTGGTTGAAAGTTAAATTACCTTATTAAACAGTTTAAATATTACATTATTGGTTCAAAATTGATCTTTTTTAATTTAATAATGAAAAATTTGGTTAAAAATGTATATACTTTGTTGTGAATTCGTCCCTTTAGGTAAAAAATTAATCTTCTTAACCAAAAATTCAACTATTAGGTGAAGATCCATCGCTTTGGTGAGATATTGTTCTCTTTTTTTAATGAAAAAGAGCTACTAGTTTGTTATTAATTATTTTTTATAGGATGCTCAGTTTTTGTTTTATTTGGAAAAACAACAGTAATAATAACAAAAATTACGTTTTTGGACAAATGACACAAGCTATGAGAAAAATGAATAGCCAGAAGTTGCTCTTCAGAAAAAGAGTAAAAACACATTGAATTTTGTCATGAATAATTTCTTGATAGGACGCGTGGTTTTTGTTTTATTCGTGAAAAAACAATATTAAAAATTAAGAAATTAAATCATTAGACAAACGTCATAAACTACGAAAAAAATAATAAGTTAAACGTTGTCCATTCCAAAAAGAGCAACAAATTTTTTATTAATTATATTTTGATAAGGTGTGCAGTTTTTATTTTATTCTTACAAAACAACATTGAAAATAAATAAATTAAATTTTTGAACAAACCCCATAAGATGTGAAATAATAAATAGAGAAAAGGTACTCTTCGAAAAAAGAGCGGAAACTTATCCAAATTTTCCTTGAATAATTTTTTGATAGAATGCGTAGGTTTTGTTTTATTCTTATAAAAAAAATTAAAAATAGAAAAATTATGTTTTTTGAAAAACAACACAAGGTACAAAAAACACAAAAGTTGTTTGCATAAAAAGAACTATTTTCTTTTATTCACAAAAATTAAATTAAAAATAAATAATAAATTTCTGGAAAAACGACACAAGAGACGAAAAAAATTAAAAGACAAAAGCTGTTTAACCATAGAATATCTGCATGTTTGTTATACACTCTCATTATAAAAATATATTAAAAACGAAAAAAAATTAATTATGTGGGAAAAGAAAACAAGCTACAATAACTTTTCATTTTACGAAATTTTTCACCTAAATTTTATATACAAATTTGATTAGAACCACCTTGCACTAGGTCGCGTATTTTTATTTTAAATGGTAAAAATAACACTGAAAATAAGTAAATTAAATGTATGAAAAAACTATTTCCATTTTTCGATATAATAGAATTGAAAATAATGTAGAAAAATGAGTATTTACGTTCAAATCAACTGCGAAGCACGACATACCTTAAAACAGTGTGTTCGTTAAAGCCAAAGGAACTTTGATAAAAGAGAAAAATCGTATTGGTCGAATACGCGTAGCAAAGAGAAGATTTATTATTGCAGCAATATTGATACACGTTAAATTAAGTATATGTCTTATCCTAAAAGTAGACACTCTTTCTTAATACTAAATTTTGTTGTTGGTAAGTTTTTTTAAAGTTTATGAGGTACTTGCGTAAGTTGCAGAAAAGAGTATAAAGAAGAAGTGATGTTAAGTAGTATGGTATGGTAGTGATGCTGAGTGGTATGAGCGAGGAAGAAGAAACAGTTGGAAGAAAAGGGCAAAAATTGCCTTTGTTTCAAGGAATCGAAATTGTGAGGCGTATTAACAACTAAAAAATATTTAAAAATGAAGTTTTCGGGCTTGACATTGGGTGGGAACTAACTCATTACAGCCCGCTCCACTTGTGTCTGTTCACGCCTGACTGCCCGTCTGAGTAATAGTCGCAGATCCCCCGCACATCGCGCAACACCTGTTACACCGTGATGCGGCGCGGCGTCAATTCTCGGAAGGGCTATAGAAGGGAGGGCTATTGAAGAGTTTCACTGTATTAATGGATGAAATGAGGTGTTTGTTGTATGGAATGTAAAGTAGATCAGATGTTCTTCTTTTCTGGGTTAGTTGTATGGATTAACAGGATAACATCAGTAGAAAGAAAATTGATGTCGTAAAGAGTTAAAGAGAGTGTGAGATGAGGGAAAGAGCATGGGAGAGGCTAAGAAATATAATGAAACCAGTATGAGGAAAGAAAAAGAATGAGAGGGAAAACTTAAACGCTACCACATCTTGACTTTAAGTCTGGTGTACTTCTGTTTGATTATTTGGACAAGAAAGATAATGTTAAGAAAATGGTATTAAATATTCTGGATGTTTACCGTAAACCTTGAAAAGGACAAAAAAATTTTCCCGCAATCGAGACATAAAGAAACCAATTTCTTTAATTTTTATACCTAAACATTTGTTTCTGGAATCACTTATTTTTTTATGCGCATTAATATGAAAAGAAATTTATTTCGAGTTATTTTCTGAGTTAAGAACACGCATGAGCTTCTAGAATATAATTAAAAAATAAACAATTGAAAAATCGGAAAATTGGTTTCAACGATCATGTCAAGACCTCGGGAAGACTTCTAACATTTGCGGTAACTTAGTTTGTGAGGCTAAATTCAAGACCGCGGACGGTGCGTTTTTCCCCACCTAAATAGAAAATACAATCGTGTGGTAGGAAAAGTGCCTTAATACCATTGCAAACTTCCTATAGAACATTTTGCAAGAACGTTAAAGAAATTTGTTTCATATTTGTAAAAAGAATTTTTAAGCTTTTATTTTTGATATTGGTATACTTTATTTTCTAACAACTCTCGTCTTTTGAAAAACTGTAATGGATAAAAAAAATATATACTGAATACAAAGAAAAACGAATAACTCAGAAATTAAAAAATTATTTTGTCTATTTAAATATAATTATTTAACAAAAAAATTATACAGTGGTGTGAAGTACTTCAGTTTTTTAAAGGAATTTAAATTTGAAATATTATCATCCTCGTTAAAGTTTTCGAAAATGGAATACCTTGAACATATATAATGTTTAATTATTGCAAAATATTTCTGCCTTTAACGATTTATTTCAAAGAGAGTTAATAAGTCAAATAAATATTGAAAAATATCAATAATGAAACAGGCTATTTCAAGTTTTACCTGATGATGGATAATGCATAAGAAACAAATACTAATCCTATCAACGAGTCAGATCGTATTATCCGTTTTCGGTGTAGCTAGTAACTAATGTGCATATTTGAAGGGGACAAGTACAACAAACGCGTTAGTTTATAAATGAGATAATTAGATTTGGACGCATTTATATCAAAAATCGGTATGAGGAAGCTCGTAGACTTATATATTGATATACCCAGTAACATTGGAACTATTCCAGAACTCGATTATGAATGATGTCAATCGATGCGCTAGAGAGGTAATTCGCATTAAGGTCTAAAGATATCACAAATAAATTCCAAGAAAATAAAAATGAGAAACGCTTTCAACATAAAATTTTAAATCATATGTCATACTCAGATTAATTTCTCATTAATAAAAAGCTATGCTATTATACCTTTGTATATTCTAGTTAATTATAATGAATTAATTTTTCGATAAAAAACTCTGATCGAGATTGTCAAATTAGAAATCAATCATATTCTGTAAATTATAAATTAGAAGATGAAGTTTATTTTATTTTTTCATATCGTCACGTATAAAGAATTAAATTTTGAAAACGGTGAAGTCTAATTAATAAAGCCATGGAGTCTTATCTTTATTTTGAGATATTTATTCTTTTAAAGAGTGATTTCCAAAAAGTTAACCATTTTAGAATTGAAATTTCCGGACTGGCGAGAAAGACATTTAAAATGATTTTTACATTTTTTGACTCAATATAAGTGATGTCTGAAAATCCTAGAAATCTAAATATGGTCTTAATATTAATGAGAATTTTTTATATTTTCATCATTTATGATTGAGAATGTATAAGAATTGCACGAAATTTGATACCAATGTTTCAATGGATCTCCACGTTTTTCACCTCCTGAAGCCGAAAATAAAGTTTTAGAAAATGCGTCTGCCTGCCTGTCTGTCCGCCCGTCCATGAACACGAGAACTCTCGAAAAAATGAACGATTGGAATCGAATATTAGCACACTTATTTAGGTCCTTAAAGAAAGGGCTAGTTCGTTACCCAGCTATTTTAGATGCAAATTCTAAAAGTTAGAGCATTAAAAAAAATATTTTCGACCATTTTTTTAAGATTTAAGAATTTTATGTAGGGCTATTCGTTATTCTCATAAAACCAAGTCATTTACTCTAATGAATTTTTCTGATAACAAAAAAATTATCAGAGTCATAGCATTTATACAATTTTAAAAATTGGTTTAAAAACGTATGCTTTTCAAAGCTCCATAATATTATAATAACAAATTTTTTAATTTTCTTGTAAAATCGAAAGTTCTCATTTTGATAGCAAAAAAAAAATAATGAAGAATCAAAAATATTATTTTGCTTTGAAACTATGCAAGATACAAAAAAAGATGAACAAACAAAAATTGTCATCCCAAAAAATCTAAAAATTTGTTAACAATCACTTCTTCATAGCAGTCGCAGTTTTTTTTAATCATGATAAATAACATTACAAAAAATTTTTTTTTCGGAAAAACGATAAAATCTAAAAAAAATTAGTATACAAATATTGTGGTTGTAAAAAACACATCTACAAATTTGGTATAAATTATTTTTTTATCGGACGCATAATTTTGGTTTTAATCATAACAATGACATTAAAAAAATAAAGAATTCAAACACACGACAAAAGGTACGAAAAAAATGGACAAACAAAAGTGGTTTACCCCAAAAAAGAGAGACAAATTTTTTATAGTTTATCACGCTCTCATCATGCATCATTGAGAAGGTATTAGAATTGTCCGAAATTTGATACGATAACATTCAAATTTTGAACCAAACGACGCAAAATACAAAAAAAGTCTTAAAGAACATTTATAGCTATTAAAAAATATTTTTCAAGCAATTTTTCAATAGGGCTCGTCATTTTTGTTTCATTTATGAAAAATACTATGCAGGAAATCGAACATAAAGTTTTTTACAGTGAGCGTCGCAAACTATAGGAGAATGTTTTTGGACTATTTTTAGCGTTTTAAAAATTACTACAACATTTCTTCGTACAATTTTTAACACAACTTCTCATTTCTAATTTATTTATGGCAATGCATGTGAAAAATTGAGAATTCCAGTATTACAACAAAAGACGCGAGATTCCAAAAAAATCTAAAAGAACACTTGTAGAATTCTCCTTTTGGCATAACAACATCAAATAGGTAAGAATGCCTGAAGAAAGGATTGCATTTTTTCATTGCAAGGCAATTTCGAAAATATATATACATTTACAAATGTTCATAAAAAATCGAGCTCGTAGCGCGAGTATCACGATCAGTATATGTACCTCAAAGCCTACAGAGCTTTGAGCAAATTATTCTTTAACTATACACATTTTATTACGTAGAAAAATCAGAAGTGAAGACGCTTATAAATTCTGGGATCTAAAATATATCTTTTTGGTAAAGTTTTATTCAAGAATTTAAAGTGCAAAGAATAAATATCCGAGGGCGAATCGCGAAGTAACCCAATAGCGCAAAGCGCGAGATCCAACTTACGCACGCCCTAAATTTCGCTTCCATATTATTACTATACTAAGATAATTTTAGAAAAAATTTATTATTTAAAAGAAAAGTGGACAATTTCTAGGATCGAAAATCGATAACTTTTTGGCAATCTCCTTCAAAGGCTCAAATGAATCTATACAAAACTCGTACAAAAACGGGGACATTTCATGTCACATGCAGCAAGTCTCTCTGCAACAAATCACACCTGCGGCATGACACATCTGCGGCATGTCAGATTGCGGCATGTGACATAGGTGGCAGGTCTCATCTGCGGCATCTCTATCTAGCGACTTGTCTCTCGCGCGCCATTCTTACAGTGGAATTGACATTTTTCAGCATCTCTAACTGCACCACTGTATCTGGTCACGGAAAAAATGTAAGGTCACACCTCTACCCCTTTTTTAATGATTCGTGTGGGGAGGGAAGGCACCCGTGTGACTGGCGACATAAATAAAAAATATCAATTTCACTGTGATAAATTCCGCGCGGTAGAGAAGCTGCTAGGTAGAGATGCCGCACTTGTGACATGCCACGAATGTGACATGCCGTAGATGTGACAAGCCGAAAATGTGACATGCCGCAGGTGTGACTTGCCGCATGCGACATGATATGGACCCACAAAATCAAGTCTCAGTGGAGATAAAGTTTAATCAACATAAGTGTTGTGCCTATTGAGTTCTATACTTCTATAGATTTATTGTTTTTTTAAAACTATTATTCTATTCTGTAAAAGCGCTGCAATTGCTAAACTGTGAAAAAATTTGAATTTCTAAAGAAATCTCGAAATAGTCGAGATAGTTTACTTTGTATCAAACTTTACCTCGAAAATGTATATTTATAAATATAACTTAAAACTTTTTGAGAGAGGGGAAAAATGTTTTAATTATCAAAATGACAAGCAGACAAGAAATAAAGGGCTATAGAGAGGCTGAAAAATCATATGCTTAAAAAGGAAACAGAAGTGCTAGTAGTAAAACGTTCAGAGCCGGTAATACCAAACTATTCAGGTTGAGATTTATGGTAAGTAAATAATCGCAGACATTTTAGCATTTCTTTCCGAATTCACAATCAACAAATTACAGCTGTCGATTGTTTGACCTTTAATGTTAAAAGGTATGTACAAAAATGTGGGTGAATCCATTAACAACTGAACGCGAGAACCAAAAGTCGCACGCCGTAGACGCTCTCAAACTTGCGAGCGTGTAGATCTTTTTTGGTTAAACAACTTTTGCCGTCTCATTTTTTTCGTCTCTTGTTGCGTTTTACAACAAATTCAATTTGTACATTTTCAATGTTGTTTTTAAGGATAAAACGGAAACCACGCATCCTATCAAAAAGTAATTAATAACAAATTTGTTGTATCTTTATCTTTTCTCGTTTCTTGTACAGTTTGGTCGGGAAATGAAATTTTTGATATTTTTTGTGCGAACAAAATCTGAATTTTCGATTCTTCAGGAAAATTCGAATAGTTGTTATAAAAATATTGTAGGACTTTCGAAAAGCAACGTTTTCATATCGCACGTTCTTTCACTTAAAATATTTTTTTTTTTAATTTTGCAAATACTATAGCTATGATAATTTTCTTATTATAGAAAAATGTCGGAAAATTTAATTGCGCGACTGTCCGAGTTCTATGAATTACCGCAAATGGAACTTTTAAATCTTCAAAAAATGATCTTAAAAGTTTTCGAAATGCTCTAACTTTTTGAATTTAATCCAAAATGACTAGCTAACAACCTGACATATGAGAATTTTTATC
>NC_046664.1:91431003-91437865 GCF_010883055.1 Belonocnema kinseyi
ACATACATACATACATACATACATACATACATACATACATACATACATACATACATACATACATGCAAACATACGTGGAAACAGACTGTTTCGTAAAAAAATTACGAAAAAAAACTTGTTTTGGTCTAACGTTATTTCTGCCGAGGCTTCAATTTTTTAAAAAAATCTGCAATGAACCCAACAATCCAACCATTAAATTTATTCAACAGACTCTTGAATTCTCTTTATTGATATTGAAACCCAAAATAAAAAAACAGGAAATAAAAATATGGCGACCTTTAAATCTAGTGTCCAATAGTATAACCTACTACTAACCTAGTATAACCTAGTACCAAGTGCCACTTGCCGTAAAGACTTTTTTCCAATAATTTTGCACAGGACAGTGACCTTTATCGGAAATGTTACTCAATAGGTTATAGCTTTCGGCAGCGGAAGTCCCCTTCATTCTTTTTTTACAGATTTTTCTTTAATACCAATTAAACAATATTTACAACAAATTTACTCAAGTTTCGGTGTTCATTCAACACCCTTTAAAAAACAAGAAAAAAGAATTTCGATTTTGCCTTCTTTTCTTTCCCTGTCTTTTATTTAGTTTTTTTTAATTGAATGGATTACTTTAAGTGTGTGTTATAAAAATTTGATCATCAGATTTTATTCAGATACTTTTTTTTCATTTACTAAGAACTTCGTAGCGATATTTTTTCTACAATATAATTTGTATCAAAGTTTAAGAAGAATTTCTTATTTGGCTGATTACCAGAAAGGTAACCAATTTAGACAATGAGGTTTTGTCAAACATGTTCTGCTGTGTGACAGGACATTCGTCTATGAATAAACAAAAAATATATATATATATTTCTTAAATATATGCTGAACAGATCAAAATATTTTAAAATATTAGAAAAATCCCTATTCTTAAAGTTTATTTGTTCTTACTTCAGCATTTCGAAATATTCTCTCATTTTATAGTATGATCAATTAATATGGATCGTTATCGGACATTTTATAACAAATATTACGCAAAAATGGTGATTTTTATTTACTGTTATTTGAAATCAACGTTTGCAAAACGATTTTTAATCATAAAAAAATCTTTAGTAATTTAATAATATTTTCGATAAGTAATTATTTTCGAGTTTTTACGTAAAATAGCTATGTAGGGTGACTAACAAAAAAATTTTGGAATAGACTCAAATATACTATACAAATATACTATCTATGAAACATAAATATTCAAAAGATGATTTTTAGAACTACTATTTAGCCATTTTTCATTTTAAATTTGTAGTTTGGTACACGTGCGCAACAAAAAATTCTATATACTTTGTTATATATAACTATGTTTATTGAGCTAATTATAGAAAACAGTTATTATTTAACGCAGTAATATCGTATAATAATAAATAAATAGAGAAATTATTTACATTAAAAACTTTGCTACTATTTTGAGGAAAGAGACCTAGTATGCAAGTCCTCAATAAGAAGTTGAAAGACATTTCAATTTTCGAATCCTGTCACGTAACCTTTTAATCTTTTTTACGGGTTGTCTCAAGGGACGCGGATGAGATGGGCCTGCGACGTCGAGACTTTGGGAGACGGACAAGAATTATTAGTGGGTGAAGGTAGCCACTAGCTGAGCCGGGGATCAATACCAGGCAGACGTCCGTGCAGTACGGTGGAGTGCACTTCTCCTACACAGCTCTAGGCTAGGCTCGGGTTAGGAAAGGCTAGGATAGACGTTAGGTGAGGTTAGATCGTGAGATGTCTACGTAAACTCTGGTCCCCATAAACCAACTTAGCTTTACGGTGTGTAACCACGATGGGGGTTCTACCTACGACAACAAAACATCAAGACACGCTCACTGATCTTATTTTTTCGCCAAGCTACTTTTTTACGACATGGATACCTTCGAATAACTAGAAATCTAAAAAATAAACCAGACGCTTTACTATAAGGAAATTCTGGTCTAGAAAAAGAAACACAGAAAAGGGGAGAAATTTTTCAAAAATAGTAATGACAGAATAGAATTAGTTAGATTAATCACCTCCTCGAAGATGCAGACCCTTGTATGAGGGACGATTCACATTATATATTTGCAGTTGTCCAGCAGGGAGATAATCTAATAGCAAATAATTTTATAATTATAGATTTCGGTCAAAAATTATGTTAACATTTATGTCGCATCAAAAATTATTTTATAATGTGAAATTTTACTTAAACCAACTTTGCCGACATACACTTAAAATTCAAAAGTAGTTCGAGATTTTGATAACTGGGAAGCTGGGATATCAGCGATGAACGAGCGTCAGTTGTGCGAAATTTGAAACCAGGATACGCAGACAAATTTGAAAGAAACTAATGTATGGAAGGCCCAAGGTCGAGACCGTGCCAATTCTAACCAGATACCTGGCTTCAAGTAAGATACTCGAGCAATGAGTTACGGCGTCGTTCCACTCTGTCAGTCGATTCTTATCTTTTCAAAGAACAATCGATGCGATGGCACAAGACTAAGGCAAGCTCTAAATGTTTACTTGCGTCTCTCATTATTCTAATATGTTTTTTGTAAAATTTAAATTGTGCTCATGGCACAGGTGCATTATGACAGGTGCTGTGATTTTCGAAGACCACGTGCATTTATTTTTGTATATTTAATTATCTCCCTGTCTTTCAACCAAAAAACCCTTACATTCCCCTCTCATCCCTCATGACCACCTTCACACATCGCACTATCTTCGCCCTACCCCCAACCATCCTCATATCCCCCTTTTCCATTCATTTGCACTAATACATTTTCCTACCCGCCTATCTCTAATCTTCTACCATCATACCCGTCTCAAATTCTCTTTCCCCTATCTTTGTCCTACTACATGCCCTTAACCGTTCATCTAATTAGCCATATATACCCTTCACTCTTTTTTGCCCACTACCCTTAGGGTTATAAAGGGTAAATCCTTTCCTTATCCCACTAACCACCCCTCCTAATTCCTCTAACCATCCTCATACCTCATCATATTCTCATCGTTCCACTACCCCTAGAGTCCTCAAGAAAAATCTTCCCTTGTCCCATTACCCTCCTCATATCGTCTCTCTTCCCTTTCGTTATCACGCTACCCTCGTACTTTCTTTCCCACTGCCACTATACCACTATACTCCTTTTCCCTCTACTTTTTCAATGCTCCTCCCCCACCAACCCCTACCTCATTAGCATGCACTAATCTTCATTTAACTCAAGCCTCCTATTTCTAAGCCCATTTACTCCTAACCCCTCTAGAATTCATTATTGGGAACATTTTTGAAGTCTTTTGGCACAGTTTGAACTTGCAAAACTGGGTAATGCTGGGCTGGGTGATGCTTCCCCATCTGCACCTCTCAACTTCTTCCACTTCCTTTTCCAGTTATCACTTCTGCCGGGCGTCCCACGACGACTCTTTTTTTAGTTTTTAATTCCTGCCTGATTTTAGGTTGCTAACTGATAATTTGGTTACGATAACTAAAAAGATAGGTTAAACAAATGCCAACAAAATATTTTCTTTGCTTATCTATCGTAATAATAGAAATATACCTGAAAAATTTTCGAGTAAAAAATCGTCAATATTATTTCTACGAAAATTACAAGCCAAAATGGAAAAATATCAAGCGAATAATGTTTGGTTACAATTCCAATTAGTATAATATGATTAGTATATAAATCAGTAACATTTATATTTTTCACAGTTAATTTTCGTGAAGGCAACTCAAAGAAATGATAAAATTTTTAGCTATAAGATTTTGATTTAAAAAGGGCTGTATACACAAATACGGACTGAAATGACAAAACTCAAGCGACAGGTTGGAAGATTTTCGTATAAGTATTCAACTGATTGAAAAAAGTGCAAAAGTTACACTTTCGTACCCCTAAATTTCACAAACATGATATGATAGCCTTTTTAAGTTTGCTGTTAAAAGAAGAGGGAAGTATATTTTATTCACACACAAACTAAGGTTAGGATACCGTACACCAAAATTAAAATAAAAAATTAAGAAGCAAATTTACTATTTTGTAGACAAAGGTAATAAGTTTTTTTTTTAATTAACGTAACTGTAAAACTTTTCATTCAAATATTATAATATCCCGTCCATAAATTTCCGAATGGACCTGGTCACGGCCAGATCTGGCAGAATCTGGCCCTAATAAGGCACCCCAGTCAGAGCTTGACTTGAAATGAATATAATTTTTTTAATAAAAAAGTTTACATCTTTTCCAGATGAAAGATTCACCGCAACAAAAATTAACCTTGCCGGATAAACTTTACATGAATCGAAGATAATTTTCGATTTTTAACCTTGCCTGAATAATCTTTCGCTTTATAATCGCTCCATTTTTATTTGAGAAGTAGCGAGGATTGCGACGCCAGCGCTATCTATCGTCATTTAATTTCATTAAATTGAAGAGAACCAGGGATTACCATCTGTCAGTTGCTTTTTACACTTTTTGCTAAATGATATTAAGTAAGTTTTAATTCCACTACAATAGTCGAATTTATTTCGGAGGAAATATATAAGTAAGAACAAATTTTTTCGTGTTTTCTGTTACTGATTCTACATGTTTTACCGAAATTTGCTCACATCCGCGTCACCCAGTAGAAGAGATCAGAATTATTCTCCTAATCTCAGTAAAACTTTTGCCGAAATATTTTTAATTTTTAACCGTTGCAAGTCTTACCTGCAACAAATTTTAACTTTACTTTTTTCTGTGACCTTTTAAATCTGGCGTCCCGATTTATAGCTCGGAACAACTCATACATTGCCCGTTTCCCATTGCTGCTAAGGATGCCGTAGCAAATGACAGCTTTTATCCTATCGTAGGATAAACTTTTGCCAAATAGCATGCAAACTTTAACAGAGGCAAATTTTAAATGGAACATAATTTAACTTTAGTTTTTTCTGTGAACTATCCTTCTAACGTATTCAATTCCTAAACATAAAAAATTATAATAAATGATCCAAATACTAAACCTAAAATTTAATAATTTAGAATGGTTCGTGGAGAAAAGAATAAAAAAGTAAGGTTATCATACGAAAAAGTTAAAGCAATTTCTATGCGTACTTTCATAGTATACTAAAAATAATCAGGAATAAAACATCAGGCATCGGTATCCAAATGGAACTCTTATTTACAGGGGGTTGCCCGATGTGGCCCTGGCCAAGGCCACAACAATAGCCATAGTCAAGGCTGCATTGAGTTAACCCGATCGGGGCCACGTCGGAAATCGAGATCAAATTGGGCAATTTCCCCAGGGGATTGGGACTTCAGCCTTGTTGCCAATTTAACAATTACCCATTGTGCTTTTTTTAATCATCCCAAAAATGGCAAAAGCTAATCAGGATAATATGTTTTAGAGAAAAAAAACAATGTAAACTTGCATCAAACGAATCCTCAAATTGTTAACTCTGAAAATAACAAAATTATTTCATAAATTCCATCCTTCAGTTGAATTTTCCTTAATTCCATTAAATTTTGTTTCATTTAATTTTTTTGAATGAAAAAGTGGTGCTTTTGAATGATTATATACATGGCAGACCTACTCATGACCAGTGGACAAAAAATGCGAAATTTCAACATTTTCCTTAATCCGAAGCAATATAGTGAACTCTCGAATCTCATAAAAGTTTTCGCTACAAGCATGACAGAGGGTATAATACACGGTTGAATACGTGCGTTAAAATTTTATTTGTCACTCACGCCACTGACCTAGTCTACCTTACACTTCGTTGGATATATGTGGGAGAAGCAACGCATTAGTAGGAGAGTGTGTGGGAGAATGTATTCTACTATATGTAGTAGTGTGAGTATTTATGGATGCGTTGCATGTATGTGAAATGGAGAAAGAGAGACGAGGATACATGAAATTTAAAAGAGAGTGAGAGAGTTTGTGTCTGGCCAACGAGTCTGGGCCTGCGTAACGACGCGTACACGCCGTTGCAACGGGGTGAGTGGAAGGGGAAGAGTCGAAAAGGATCAGGGGTGTAAGGCAAAAGGGGTTGCGAAGAGGATAAAAGCGAGAGAAAGAGAGACAAAGAGAGAGAGAGGGAGGGAGAATGCGGAAGGCAACGATTGATCCGTGGTCGCTCTTCGTCTCCGACCCCGCCGAATTCGGTGTACTCTTTACCTTGTACAATCAACCTGAGAGAGAAAGGGAAGTTTTCTAATACAAACTGCCAGTAGTTTGGTCTTTAAGTCTTTTTGATTTTTTTTAGTTCTCATCAGAGAGGGTGTAAGATTTGTGTAAAATTTACCCACTCTCCTGGATTTTGTCAAATGTCTACGTTTTGAGGCCCTCTCAACCCCAGAAACAGGTTTTTACGAATGAGTCTGGCTGTATGTATGTCTGTATGCCTGTATGTTTGTATGTATGACTATATGTATGGTTGCCTAACTGTAAGCACGATCACTTTTGCAAAAATTAATCTATTAAATTGACCTTGGTACATTATTTTAGTGTCAAGAACTGAAGGTCAGGTTCGTCATCCAGCCGTTTTGGATAAAAACTCAGAAAGTTAGAGAATTTTCAAATTTTGAAAATTCTATTTACAGCTATTCGTAGTCCTCGGAAACTCGAACAATTTAGCCTCACGACTTTTTGCGATAAAAAGAAAATTAACGGTTCTAACATTTTTTAAATACAAAAAAAACAAATGAAAATTATCATTTTAAACAAAACAACGCACGATATGAAACAATGTCATAAAATAAGAACAATGCTTTTTGAAAGCCCTTAGATATTACGAGGGTAGTTCAATAAGTCCTTAGAATGAAGTATAAAAACAATTTTTTTTTGGTAAATTTTTTTTTATTTTTCAACATAATCTCCTTGGAGCTCT
>NC_046664.1:91437965-91456579 GCF_010883055.1 Belonocnema kinseyi
TCTAGTCGGGAGTGGTGCTGACTGAAAACAGATGATTTGGAGCGATTCGCGCGCCATCTGTTGGTCATTCTAAGGACTTATTGAACTACCCTCGTATCATAACAACTTTTTGATTTTTCATAAAAAATCGAAAATCCCAATTTTAATCCCATAAAAACCAATAAAAAATTCCATTTTGTTGTCAATCTTCAAAAATTGAATTCTTGGACAAACGACAAAGGCTACGACAAAAATTAAACAAAAGTTTTTCATCCAGAAAGTAGCTACAAATTATATATATTTTTTTATAAAACGATATATTTTTTTAATCGTAAAAAATAAAATTCAAAATAATGTATTAATTTTTGGAAAAACGACACAAGCTATGAAAAAAATAGACAAAAGCTGCTCATCCAAACAAGAGCAACATATTTCTGATTAATATTTTTTGATAGGACGCGTAGTTTTTGTTTTAATCGTAAAAAATAATGTAAAAAATTACATTTAGTGAAAGACACAAGATACGAAAAAAATAGACAAAATTCGTTCAGCTGAAAAAGGTGGACGAATTTTTCAAGAGCAATTTTTAGATAGGACCAGTGGATTTTCTTTTATTCGTAAAAAATAAGTTTAAAAATAAAAGATTTAAATTTTTGGAAAACCGACACGAAATAAGAAAAAAAAATGAGAAAGAAAAGTTGTTCAACCAAAAAAGATTTACAAAGGACCCCGCACTAAATGTATGGGAAAATGGCTTTAGGTGGATTTAGCTGAAACTTTGTAATTTGTAAGATTACAAGTGCCGGATGAAATGTCCGTAAAAAAATCCAAAAAAATGGACAGTTTTAGCGCTATGCGGCGCTAAGCGCTCAAGATCAGTGAATAAAACGAATTACAATAGATTTTGATACAAAAGCGATGTCAACATAGAAATCACGGTTCAGATCGTGGTCTGTCATATTTTCGCCTACACCGTTGACTCATATAGCGCGCTTCTCAAAACGATCAAAAGCTAAGCGCCCAAGATTTTAACTTGACTAATTCATCACATTTTTAAAGGCAGAAATGGTATCCAAAGTAACATTAGTAACTAGTGCGTGGATTCCGAAAATTACATTGTACGGTTCACAAGAGTGCCGAACGCTAAGCGCTCATGATCAGTGAATAGAACGAATTACAATAGATTTAGTTACAAAAGCGATGTCAACATAGAAATCACGGTTCAGATCGTGGTCTGTTCAAATCTTCTGCGCTTAGGGTTTGCCCGTTCTGAGAAGCGCGCTATATGAGTCAGCGGTGTTGACTCATATTGTCATTGGTTTGGCTAAACATGTTACTGACCACTTCTTGATGCGTGTTTCGTATACAGACATCGCTTGTGTCACTAAAGCTACTAGGATTGATTCTATTCGCTGATCATGGGCGCTTAGCGTTCGGCCCTCTGGCGAAGGGTACACTGTTATTATCGATGTGCGCACTAGTTACTAATGTTACTTTGGATACCATTTCTGTCTTTAAAAAAGTAATTACTTAGTCAAATTCAAATCTTGGGCGCTTACCGTTTGATCGTTTCGAGAAGCGCAATATAACTCATTCGGCTGGCTAAACATATTACTGACTACTTTCTGATGCCTGATTCTTATAGTGACATCGCGTTTGTCGCTAAAGTTACTGGGATTGGTTTTATTCGCTGATCTTGAGCGCTTAGCGTTCAACCCTCTTGCGAAGGGTAGAATGTTATTATCGGTATGTGCGCACTAGTTACTAATGTTACTTTGGGTACCATTTCTGCCTTTAAAGAAGTGATTAATTAGTCAAGTTAAAACCTTGGGCGCTTAGCGTTTGATCGTTTAGAGAAGCGCGCTCTATAAGTCAACGGTGTAGGCGAAAATATGACAGACCACGATCTGAATCGTGATTTCTATGTTGACATCGCTTTTGTAACAAAATCTGTTGTAATTCGTTTTATTCACTGATCTTGAGCGCTTAGCGCCGCATAGCGCTAAAACTGTCCATTTTTAAAAAAATTTTTTTACGGATATTTCATCCGGCACTTATAACCTTAAAAATCACAAAGCTTCAGCTAAATCCACCGAAAGCCATTTTCCCATACATTTAGTGCGGGGTCCTTTGTTATAAAATTATACTAAAAATAAAAAATATAAATTTTCCGAATAAGGACACAAGCTTCAATAACTTTATGACAAACAAAATTTGTTGCCTTAATTATATCTACAAATTCTCTTAGAAGAACTTTACGCTGGGTTGCGTATTTTTGGTTTAGATCTTTAAAAAAAAACACAGAAAACAAACCAATTCAATTTATAGAAAAAGGATGCAAGTTGTAATAAAATGTTTAGTAACCAAATTTAATTTATTTGAAATATGCAGAACAACAGCACTTTATCTGCCCACAGAGCGACAGTAAAATAGCACTTTATTCTCCCAATGATCATTTGAGAGAGTTTTCACGTCTCAAATGTTTTCCTCTGAACGTAGATGCCCATGTGCGCATCTAGGGGAAAGTATCATTTCGAGACTGAAATTTGGCTCATGCAGAGTTGTGAAGTTCTGAACCGCGCTGTCAGCCACCTGAATACCTGTCAAAGCAACTATTCGCTTTGCGATAATTGCCTATATAATTGTTAATAAGGAAACCAATTGAAACAATATTTACCTAATTTTCAAATTTCTTTCATTTAATAGGGCGTACCAGTCACTTAGAATGAAATTATAACTTCCTAATGCAACTTCCAAAAGTTAGGTTAGTCATGCCCGTCGACATTTAAACTAAAGCCGGGATGTATAGAAAAAGTCATGACCGTCTACATATATAATAAGGTATTTTCACTCCAATCACTAGCTCACTTCGCTTCGTTGAATACTGAGGGGATAACAATTAACCAAATGCATGGAAATCGGTTAATTTTTACTCTATTTTTCTAATATCTTCGTAGAAAGTCATTTTTCTGTATAAGTGTAATTGAAAAATAGTTTTTCTTTTTTAGGGACTATTTAATGCAATAATAAAATTATAATAATTTCCATTCATGCGTGCGTTAGGGCTGGCTGAGCGCTGGTTGTCTACCCTTTGAAACGGGATTCAAAATTACATTGAAAAACAATTCTTGCAATTTAAATAAATAATTATTAAAATATACACAATAATGTATACAAATTGTGTAACTTTTGATTTCAAACAAGAAAAAAATTTATAACACATATATTTGATGAATAACAGTTTATTTTCATTGGATTTGAAAGACTGACTAATATTTCTCAAAATATTTGTTAATATATACAATTTTTTAAATACCATATAATATTTCAGCAGCTTGATATATAGAAGCTAATTGCAGAATATAATAGTGATAATATTTGAATAATTCTAAAACAAAATTGCAGATTGTTCTTCTCGATTGAGACGTGACAAAACGACGCTTGAAGTAAAAAAAAAAAGAAAGCATAACTACAATGCAGTCGTGATAATGTATGTATCTATAGGTTATATAATTATATAAATTCCCAGAAAAATACATACAAAATATTAAAAACTTATAAATAATTATTTTCAATCACTTTTCCAAGAAATTTCTTTTTAAATTAAATGTTTTGTGAAATATAATTTTAATGTAATTTTGAATCGCGCGCCAAGTGCGCCCAATAAGCGGCCAGCCCTAACGCAAACGCAATAGCTCAGGGTGCCAACATTGGCATCATTGGTCCAAAGTACAAACCGGAAAAATAAATCAAATCAGCCGGCAGGAAAAAGTTGGGATATGAAAGTCTCAATTAGGTATTTTCACTTCAACCATCAGCTAACTTCACTTGGTTAAAAGCTCAGGGGGAAAAATGGATCAAATGCATGGAACAAAACTTTATTTTTGTAATATATTTGTAATTAATCATCATTATTATTATTACTTTATTATTTCGTGAAGTAGTCATTAAAAAATAAAAACTATTTTTTAACTACACTTATATATAAAAAATTACCTTTTACGAAGATGTTAGCAAAATAGGACAAAAATGAACTGAATCCCATACAATTGGTCCCTTATTTTCCCCTCAGCAATCTACGAAGCGAAGTTAGCTGTTTATTGAAGTGAAAATACCTAATAGGCTTTTATCTTGTCAGTTTGAATGTTCCCGCGCTATATTTGAAACATTGCAATGTTTCACGAAACTCCCAATGTTTCATGAAACTTTTCATCAGGCTAAAGTTTCATGCAAATTTACATCCCTACTCATCGCGAAAAACAAATTTCTGTTTTTATTTACAATTGTATTTAGCTTATCTTTCATGTATGACACTTGCCATTGCAAGATTAGATATCTCAGATACCTTTAAACTTCCGCGGAAAATCTAGTGGAAATTTGTTCGAACGGCCAGGCATCAATTTCGATGCAGACGGTCACGACTTAGTTTGTACATCCCGGCTTTGGTGGTTTGAATGTCATATAGTAGGTTTTGACTAACCTACCATTTGGATATTACATCACGCCAAGTACTATTTTTATTCCAAGACTATTTAGTCGCTCGTAAATGGGAGGAAATAAAAAGTTAGGTAATTATTATTATAACTTACCTGCTTATTAACATCTGTTTCACTCATATAACGACCGGCAAAATGATCTTGACAGTTGACTTATAGTTTGCAGACGACACTTCACGTTGCACTGAATGAGAAAAATCAGTGTCTCAATGATGCTTTTCCGCTAGATTCTCCGAATGAACCTGTGTGGCTCAAATTTGTTTCAACTCTATTGAACACCGATTTCGGTGTTCATAGGAGGATCGGCGATTTTCTGTGTACCCGGTACCATCAAGCCCCGTTTTCCAGAAAAAGTACTCTTATTCTGCCTATTTCATATAAAGTATCGTATGCACTAAGGCAGTAAAACTGTTTTATACTCTGCATCCTCGTATAAAGTTCAACTTTACTGTCTAGGTACACAATCTACTTTTTTTCTTATAGCATGCGCCTTTTTTCATTTACGAAAACAAGAAAATGAAAATACGTATGTTTCAATACCAATACATATTGCGAACTGCAATAATATAAATTTATTGAAATAATACGCACAGAAAAAATAGAAGATAAACTTTACATCGATATCCGACGAAAGATTCTCTGCAACAAAAATTAACTTCACAGGATAAACTTTACACAAATATCGGTTAAACTCTCTTTGGGTTTTCCATGGCAAACACATGTTTTTTGAAAGACGCGAAGTTGGCTAAACAAAACTTTATCGCTCTAAAAAGTTTCCTGCAACAAATTATATTTTTAGTTTTTTCTGTGCGTTTTTCAGGGTACCTGAGAATAAATTTAAGTGTAAAGTAAGAAGCAAATATTGAGGTAATCTTGATAAACAAAATTTGAACTTTATTTTGCAATATCTGAATAAGCAATTCCAGACCGAGGTAGAAAAATAAATATAATATAACCTTTATATACAAGTGTTGAATATAATGCAGAAAAGTTCACATTTTTTAAGAAATCGAATGCGTAGTACGAGACACGAGATGAAAATGTATTCGTTAAATTCGACGAAACTTCAACAAAAGAGAACTCACAATCACCAAACTATAGTTGTCAAAGCTTTGAACTTGAATTTTAAACAGTCTGTGCAGTAATGTAGGGAGAACTACAAAGACCGAGAGCGTAATGTGAAGTGAATGCATTATCGAGCGCAAAGCGCGAGAATCAACAGTCGCGCGCCCTAGGCGCGCTCAGCCATGCATGCGGAGCGAGCTGCGCGAACAGCGCTAGATAATAATATGCTCGCGCAGCGTAAACAGCTTTTTCACTAACACAAAACGAAACTATGAGGAATACAAAAACATTTATTACGAATTTGTTAATTACCGATATTGTTTAGTCTATTACCTCCATACTGCATTGAATTTAAATTTCTGTAAAAAGGTTTTGTTCCTTATTTTTAAAAATCCTAATAAACAACATTCTACAACAGTCCTAAATAATGATATAAATCGTCAAAAAAATAATGAATACAATATTCAGCTCATGATTGATGACATTTTTATTAGTTTGTTAAGCTATCGCTTGATAGAGGCATATGATAGTCCTGCGAATAATAGGTGCGGCAATTGGCCCCACTCGCAATTTTAAAAACTGCCCCATCATTATAATGACCAAAAGACTGGAAAACACTTAAGCGGCCTATTTAAACCGAACATTGAACAAAAGTGACTAATTCCTTATCCATAAAGAGACTAAAATTGACTAAAAGTGAGTAATGTGCATGCATAATGAGACTAATGTTCTTTTGAATTCCAAATAATTCGATGAAATTGGTCAGATTTCTCTGCTAATTTTTATAAAATTCAAGTGAATTAAAAAAAAATCAAAAATGTAGAATATACCACTGATTACAGTAAAATTGAAATTAATTTAGAAAAATTTTAAAGAATTCAAAAGAATGCACTGAAAGAAATAATTCGACGATACACGCATAATTCTGTTTCTTCCAACCATAACGTAATGCTCGCTTAACTACAGCAATACAGTTTGCGTATTTTGCGCATACCATATTTGAGCTGCCGAATCGAAGAAGTGCACATAAACTTAATTCGCCGGGAGTGGGGAGGCCCCTGGAATTTTTCAAAAACATTTTCGTATTTTAATTTTTAAAACCATACCTAGATGTAGAATTTCATTGCACATCTTTTTCCCTTAGGAAAAAAGTTGTAGCTTTTTTATTTTTCCAATTAAAGTAAAAAAACTGGCTTTTCTGGACAAATTAATTTCAATTCATTTTTCACTTAAACTGGTGCTCAGTCAGTCAGTTTTCAATATTTTTCAATAAAATTTTCAGCGAATGTAGTTCGAAATGTCCTTCGACTGATAGATCAAAAGGAATTCAAAAATTTATTTCAAAACAATTTTTAAACAATTTTTTCTGATGCGTGGCGCTTATCGGACCTCTCTAACTTTCAGCGTTTCGTTTATCGAGCGAATTTTGAGCAACGAAAAACCTTCAGCGAGAAAGTTGTCCACAACAGTAAAAAGAAGTTTTCTGGCAAAATTTTGCGCAATCGAATTGATATTCCAGAAATTATTAACGTCTTAAGCTGATAGCGGTTAGGCGACTCGCGCGCGGGCTGTAGCGAGAGTCTCAGATCCGATTCATAATACAGTTCATCGGCGCCAAAAGTAAAAACTAATCAAGTGATCACGTAGTATCAATGTATTATGCTCAAAGAGTTTTGCATTCTGGATTTTATTTGAAAGAGATATATATTCTTCACCCTGAAAGAAATAAAGGACATTTCGCTGATAAAATAGTGAGAACTCGAACGCTCACTTATTGCCACTGATTTTCAATGAAAAATTAATGATTCAAATTCACTTTTGTTAAGAACACTTTTGTTAAGAAATTAAAAATCCAGTGACATTTCTCTTTCAGAAGACAAAAAATACTAACGCTCTATTAAAAAAGTAGTGAAAAACAAGCGCACTTTCTCGATATTTCACTATTTTCAATTCTATGAATTTGAAGCATTAAAAGATTCGCAGAAATTAAGAATCCGTTAAATCTCAACTATCAGATGTTTATGTTTTGTTTTACTTTTGTACAATTTGTCATAAAAATAGAACCATTCTATTTTACATAGTAATAAATTATTAAATTATTATACATTACGCACTATTATTTATGTATGCATAATACTTTTATATTACCTGATTACTTGATTAGTTTTTACTTTTGGCGCCGGTGAACTGTATTATGAATCGGATCTGAGTATCTCGCTACGACCCGCGCGCGAGTCGCCTAGCCTCTATCGACTTAAAACGTTAATATTTTCTTCATAAAATAAATTTTGTTGGATTTATTTTACAATTATTTACAATCTATTTCCAATTACAATTATTTTACAATTAAAATAAAATTGTAAAAGCTAAATTTTGTAATTTTAAGATAAGTATTTTGAAGCATTAAAGATTTTGTAAATATTTCATATACAATAAAATAAGTATTATCAGCTTGTTTATAAATTAATATGTAAATAATTATTATAAGATTTTTAAGAAAATTAAAAAAAAGTATTTGAATATATCAGATGTGTCAGAAAAGATCCTAGGAGATTTTAAAGACATTATATTTTTATTTTATGGGCTTTTAAATAATTTTAGGAAAATTTCTTATCTATTTAAAACGTTTTGCATTTTTCAAGCTGTTGGTAACTCTCTCGAGTTTTTATCAAAAATTAAAAAAAGCATTCAAAATGTAGACAAAAATTTCCTTATAATCTTCTAAAATTTCCCAAGCATTTTAAGAAACTATGTTTATTGTCCTGAAACCTTTCGAGATTCTTTAAAGTTCATAAAGTTTATCTTGCGTTTTTAAAACACTTCTAAAGTTGAAATATATTTCATTTAATACATTTTTTCAAATTTTTCAAATTTTTTCAAATATTTAATACATTTTTTCAAATGAAAAATTATTAAAAACTTTCGCACGATTATTAGAAAAATAATTCTGTTTTTCTAATCTTGCCAGACCTTACAATCTGTTATCTTTAAGAATTATTCAATTTTTTCCTGATTTTTTTTAATTTTGCAAATTTTAAAAAACATGTCTTTGAAGTTTTTCAGATGCTTTGAGAATATCAACTTATTCCAAGTTATCTTTTTTGAATGTTCAAAATTTATGTAATTACTTATTCTGATTGTAAATAATTGAACCTCTTGCGATTCATTCTGCTTGAGAAGAAATGTGCTGAAAGTAATTTTAAAAAAAATCATTTTAATTTTAAAGACTGGTAAACAATTTCCAGGCGCATCTTTCTTATTCGTGTACAAATATTTTTAGGTTCATCATTTTTTTAAATCAGTTTATCCTACGTTTCTAAAACTCCTCTATAGTTTAAATTCTTTTTTAATCTCATCAATTCTACTAAATATTTATTGATTTTATTCGATTGTTTACTTTTTTTTTTAATTTGTAATGTTATCGAATTCAAAAATGTTGATTTTAAAACCTTTTACACACTTTTTAGAAATTTTAGGAAATTGTTTGATGTGTTTAAAAATCTTCTTTAATTGTCTTTTAAAGCACATTTTGCAAAATAAAAAATCATTAAACATTTTCACACGATAATTAGGAAAATAATTGTTTTTTCTAATCTTTTTAGGTCTTCTAATCTTTGAAAATTATTCAAATTTTTCCTGAATTTTTATTATATTGCAATATTAAAAGAAATACCTTTAAAATTTTTCAGATATTTTGACCATTTTTGACGTGTTTTTGAATGTTTTGAAATGCTTTAAAATAATGTCCTGAAATTAATTTTTGGAAATAAAAAGTTATTTTAATTATTTCCAGAAATCTAAAATAACTTTTTTCATTTTCGTGAAAACTTATAAAATTCTTAGAAAATCTTTACACGTTTTCATTATATTTGAATCCTTTCAAAATTTCTGAATATCTTTTAAACTCACTAAAATTTGAAAGCGGATTTTTAAACCAACATATAATTAACAAAATTGTGTAACTAAATTGCACAAGAAGGCCTGATAAGAATTATGTTCCTTAATTCAAGATATGAAAAAATTGACTCATAATCTTTTAAATCTTTCCCAGGAATTTTAAGAAAAATATTATAGTTTTACCTCCTTGATATCTTTCGGAATTCCTTTAAAAGTTTCTAAAGTTCATGTTTGAATTATTCAAGAATCTAAGTTTCTAACAGAATTTAAGTTTAAAATTCTATTTGAATCTCTTCGATTCTTTTAATATTTCTTGCATTTACTTGATTTTAATCTATTCATTATAATCTTACCAAATTGAAACATTTTGCTTAAAAATCTTCTACAGTCTTCTTTTAAATTTTAGGAAATCATTTCACATGTTTAAAAACCTTTTTTAATATTCTTATAAAGTACGTTTTTTTTAAATAAAAAGGTATTAAAAATTTTCCTGCAAATCTTGAAAAAGTTCTGTTTATAATCTTGTCGGACCTTCTAAGCCTTCTAATCATTAAAAACTATTAAAAATTTTCCTGATTTTTTTGAAATTCTGCAAAATGAAAAAATTGCCTTAAAATCTTCAGATTCGTTATTGACCATTTTAAACATAGTTTAAAATGTATTGGAATTTTTTTTAATCAATTTTTTTTTTAATTATATCAATTATTCGTAGAAATCTAAAAGATTTTTTTTTCTTTTTCGTGAAACTTTAAAAAATTCTTGAAAAAATCTTTACAAATTTTAATTATTTTATCATCGTTTCAAATTTCCTAAATATCTCTTAAACTTACGCAAATTTGGAAGAACATTTTTTAAACCAAAATCAATTTTAAAAAATGTGCAACAAAATTGCGCAAGAAGGCTTGATAAGAATTAATTTCTTGAACTTTCATTCTCTTGACACCCTGCGAAATTCTTTTTACTTAAAAACTCCTCCAAATAGCCAGTTAGCCACCGGAAACAAAGCGTGAAGTCGGACGGAGGGGGCTCGGACTCGTGCATTTTCGGCTCTACAGGAGACTGGCCTACGCAACATGTAGAAATGTGTTACAAAGTTCTATAAAACTTAAATGCCGGGGTGACGTAACCTCGATTGAAAGATAGGGTATATGAAAAATGTAAAATAGTTCTATAAAATATAAAATTCTAGCTAAAATACAGTCTACATCGAAGAAGTTTTGAAACCAATTTTTCGCCGAAAAACATTAATCTTTTGTATTATTACTTTATACTTTGATATTTGTTCACATGTTCGAGTATAAAATTATTTTGTATTACACAATCACTACACTATTTATAATCGCACGCTATGAAAATTTTTATTTGCTGCGGGTTCGAACCCTATATGTTTCGAATTCCAAACGCCTAAAGTCTCGCGGGTAACCTAACTTCGAGTATAAAAGAAAATGTGAAATTCCAGGAAATCTATTTTAATACTTAAACATATTTTTGAATTATATGAAGATCCTGTAACTTTTTAATAAGATTTTAAAATCATTTAATGTGCTTTGTAATATTTTTAATTCCTTTACCGATTTTTTAAACCGTATCAAATACACTGAAATGCTACAAAATCCCGTAAAATCACTTTAAATCTTTTGAACTCATACAAAGTATTTTAAAGTCTTTGAAATCTCTCGAAAATTTTTTTACTTTTTGGAATTCTTTAAAATTATTTGAACTCTTTTGAAATTCATTTATAATCTTTAATCTTTTTTAATTTAAAAGGATTTTTAAATCCCGTTAAACTATTTTGAAAGTCATTAAAATTATTTTAAACATTTGAAAATATTTGTAATTACACAATAATACAGAAACTTCTTTGGACTTTCTTGAAATTTTTTAAAATCACTTTAAACAATTTAGAATCTTTAAAAACTTGTACAGCGCAAAGGGAAATTGAGAAATATGTCAGAATATTTGTAAAGATTTAGGGACATCTCGGAATATTTTGGAATATAAAAAATATTCAAGATTATTAAGAATATAAAGAATACAAATAATATCCGGGAATATTAAAGGAATACGTGTATGGGAATATTTGGTGAATGTATCAGGAATTTTGAAGCGATCGGCCCCTCGTCATATCGAAATAAATTGGTTTAAATCATATCACATTTGGAAGAAACAATTTTTTATTTAAAGTATATGTTACATTTGACTTTTTGGTATAAATTTATAACCGTCGGCGATCGTATTGATAGTGGTTACAAGTAAACTATAATTTAATGGCGGTTTATTGGAGAATAACGTACGAATAACAATCATCGCTGGCCGAATTCATTTTAAATCAGGCGTAAAATAACGAAATTACCTAAAAATCCTGACCTACTGTATACATAAAATTCAAATATTATTCTCAAGATACAAAAATGAAAGGCAAATAAATGTTAAATACATCATTTATTTAGAAATCGTTTAATAGAATATTTAATCAATCTTAATCTTGTACAAATTTTGGAGTTAGGGATTCAAAAGCTTCTTCACTAACCTCATTTGCTATAAAATAAGTCTGAAGACGGCGTAATGCCGAATCGTCGCGCACCTCACCGGCGCGGCGCGGTGGTAGGTATACGTTTGAAATAAGGCGCAATTGAACTAAAGCCCATTTGAACTTAAACAGTTGAATAACGCTGAATATTTTTGGCCTGTAGAAACAGAGAAAATATATGGGATGTTAGTTACTTTAAATGGTGTATTCAATGTCAATTCGTGGCGTTATGTGGCGCGGCGTGTACAGTCCTTGTTGATTAAATTTAAATCTTGTGATAGGCAGTGAAAATAGAAAATAAGGGAAGTTGTGCTCATCAGTCATATTATTATTTTCTAAAATACTTAATTAATCAATTGTCAAGGGTACGTAAAGATAAAAGTTTAAATAATGTAATGAGTTAATATTAACAATATTTGAAAATCGTGTAAAAATTTAAAAAATGTATTAAAATTGAAAGTATTTCTAATACTATTGTGTCAAACCTTTAGATTTTATGACTATTCTGAAAACGTGACAATTATAAATGCTTTCTGATTAAAAACATTAAAAATCGTAGAATTAAAACTTGAAGCACTAAAAATTAAACTCTTATTAAGGCCATGTGATGAGTGTAACAGCTGATCGACCCCTAGAAGTTCGAAGTTGTCATGGACATAGGAAACAAGGGACTAGGCATGCCATTGCGGGGGTGATGCAATGAGGGGAGAGGTCCGCCACTTTTTGATGTCCCGCAACAAACATGGCAGCGCCCACATGTTTATATTTTCATGCATAGTTTGTTGGCAAAAATGCTCGTGCGCATAATCAAATGGCACATCGTAAGATGGCGGCTCTCCCCACTCATGTAATTCTCCCCCCTCCCGTGGATTCAACCCCGCTCGACCAAGTTAGGATGGCATGTCTAGTCCCGTGTTTTCTATGTCCATGGAAGTTGTCTAATCGCTGTGCTAGTGATGCTTTGACACAGCTGATACCAGAATGATACGTATGTCAGACCAAATATGTTTATTTGCATTTCAAGTGCAAACATTAGTTTTTGCATTATTGGTGCATAATGTTCGTGAGCGATTTTTGTTGTTTTGTCCTACTTTGATAAATATAAACCTCATAACTAGCCCATTGACAACTTTGCAAATTGCTTGCAGGGTTTGACGACAGCACGGTCGGTATTTCTCCAAAATAGAAATTTAAAAAAAAACTTTTTTCACTATTCTAATTATTTAGAACCAGAGACAAGTTCTTGCATGCCTTCTATTTATCGTGCTAAATTTTTAACATGATATCTCATTCCGTGTTGATGTAAGTTGGGAAAGAAAACTTCCACTGGTATTTTCTTCAAAAAGAATTTTTTCTCAAAATTTCCACCGGAACAAGGCAGAGACATGGACTTTATTACCTCCTCTTTCATTTCCCAAACTTTCAGAGCAATATCCCATTTCGTTTAGACGTAAGTTAGGCAAGAAAAATCGAAGACCAGGTTTGGTCACGTGATCCTCTCGTCACATGGCCTTAATGAATCAATTATTCTGGCCTCGAAATTGAGCCCAAATAATTAATATTTTCATTCGTTCTGAAATTTCTTTCATCTTTCTGAAACATTTACAATCTCAAATATTTAAATTCTTTTTCAAATTTTTAAAAATCTTTATCAAATCCTTTGCAAGCTTTAAAATCTCTGAAATAGTTTTAAATCCTTTACAATATTTGTAAAATAATTTAAATCTTTGTCAAAATATTTCAACATATTTCCAATCTTTCTGAAATTGCGATGAAATTTTATTATTCTTTTGAAACCTTTGAAAATATTTTTGAATATATCAAATGATTGCAAAATACTTCAAATCTTTCAAAGCTTTTGAAATAGTTTTCGATACATGAAATATTTCTTGAATCTTTTCCAATATTATTTAACTTTGCAAAATCATTCTAATATTTTCATTCATTGTGAAATGTTTTAAATTATTGTGACATTTTCTTTACCTTTTTGAAATATGTAATATGTGAAGTATTTGTAACTATCTGTATATATTTTTAATCTTTGTAAACGTATTTTAACATATTCAAAATCTTCCCCGCAGTGCCCTAAATATGACCCAAAAATAAAAAAAAAACTATATTTTTACGTATTAATGTAACTTTGTAGCAATTTCCGTCATCTTTTTTATACAAATATTTACTAATGGATAATTTGCAAAGGATTTGAGAAATATTTTTAAAAATTTGAAAAAGAATTTAAATATTTGAGATTGTAAATGTTTCACAAAGATGAAAGAAATTTCACAACGAATGAAAATATTAATTATTTGAGCTCATGAAAATTATAATAAAAGAATAGCTAATGAAAGAGAGGTCTTGTGCAAAAAATGATTTTTATGAATCTAACCTCAAAACTATTTCGAAACTAGAATAATTGATTCATTAATAAGACTTTAATTTTTAGTGCTTCAAGTTTTAATTCTACGATTTTTAATGTTTTCAATCAGAAAGCATTTATAATTATCACGTTTCCAGAATAATTATAAAATTTAAAGGTTCGACACAATATTATTTAACATGCTGTCAATTTTAATTAAAGACAGAATAAAAATATGAAACAAAGTGAATGAGAATAACTCGACAAAATTCATTAAATTCAAGGCGAATAAAAAAATCAAATGACATGAAAAAAATGAAAAATATTACAAAAATTAATTAAAATCATTAAATTCAGAATACGTTGTAAAAATCAACGAAATTCAAAAGAATGACTGAAATTCCTAAAATTCAAGTTTGGTTTAAAAGACTTCAGGATGAATTTAAAATACAAAAGAAAAATCCGTTGAATTTAATGGAATTAAATGAATTCTGGTTAAATTCACGAAATTTAAGATAATTCGAGAAAATTTAAAGGAATTTAAAATATTCATAAGAAATTTTCAAGAATTCAGGGTGAATTCCAAATTAATTGAACAACATTTCAAATCCAGGATATTTCATTGACTTCACTAAAATTTGTAAAAATTTAGGGTAAACTAAAAATGGAAAATCCATTTAATTCAATGGATTTAAAGGGATTTTCAAAGAATGAAAGATGAATTAAAAATAATCCAAAAAAATTCGAAAAACATCAGAAATCTTTATTCTAAAAATTAATGTCATTGAACGCAACAATTCACACAAACGTCCTTAAGCAAATGTAAAATATTTTCGTTTTGTATTGATAACAAAAAATCCACCAGAGAATTTCAGAACTTTATTAGGCATCTATATAAACAATAAGAATTTTTTTAATTACTGACAGCAATTTTTTCTTCAGAAATCCTAATTTTACAGTAATTCGCGTTATTTCGCATCAGATTTTGTGTTTAATTATCAACTTCATCCTAATCCTACTCTAATTAACTCCAATAAATCTACGAGAATAAAATAATTAATATTTTGATTTTCAAATTACGATTCGGTTTTGTGAAATAGAACTGCGCATTGCAATCTTAGTGATGCTGGTAATAAAAGAAAAGTGAGTTAATTAAATCTCATTCCCCTGTAAGTTAGGGATTTAGATAGAATAGTCTTTTCAAAATTGCAATTGGATTTTGCTCGCAAATTACACAGAGATAATCGGAATTTGACATAGTAGAGAGATTAATCATTGCGAAAAAAGAGTTATTATTCGTCGGTCATTCATTCTGGCCAGTGCAATTCAACAATTGCACAGGGAAAATTGGAACTCGACGAATGCAGTTTTCCGTCGTAAACACAACACCGAATCGCGAAACCATTAATTAATGTAGGGTAAGGGGTGGAAGGGCCAACCAGTGGAGCAAAGGCGATTTTCCGTATAGCCTGGCTATTATTTAACAATTTTAGTTCTCCTTTGCATAAAATAAATCTATTTTATCAGAGAGGTAGTGTTAATTACTAAAATCTTGAAAATTGACGTAAGAGAAAAATTATACAGAAAACAGTTTTTACCACGAAAGAATGGAAGTTTCGCTGACAGAAATATAAAGTTTTAAACTTTGTTGACAATACTCACAGTATAAAAATTTGATATTTGACAGATAAAACAATATCACACAATCTAATTATATTAGTTAAACGTAATTCAAGTCCAAAATGTAATAAATCTCACAAACAAGCGAGGCTTGGTTAGGGGGGCAGGCACGACGAAAATAATATTGACAAGTGCTTACCCGCTAATAAGGCTTGCATTAAAAAATATTAAAAAATTGCATTCATCCAATGGAAACGTGAGAAATGTTGAATACTTCTCGATCCCGTTTTTTTCCTCCTGTTTTGAATTTCACAGCAGTTGAAGTTATCTCTTAAATTGAATTCCTTTCTGTACTTAGCATCGACAATTTTTTTCTGAATACCACAAAGAAACTAAAAAATAGAAAAAGCTTAATCCCTTTTAATTTCGCAAATTTCGATACTTTTATTTACTGTTTTTCGAAAAATAATGATATAAAAAGCTTTTTAAAACAAAGGATTTGTCATTTTACGATATCAGGATTAGTTTCCATGCAGAAGTTTCTGGTGAAAAATAATGTTTCGAAATTTTTTACCATGACTTTATATTTTTGTAATTGATCATATTTGAACAAAGCGAACATTTCGCGATAAAGAGATATATTCTTATATACAATCCTTTCAGATTTTGCAAATGTCATGATTTTTAAGCGCGTTATAATGCTTCAAACGAAAATTGTGCTTTTAATTTATTGGAGGTTACGTTTGATAGCTCGGATCGGCTTTAAAAGGGATTGGAATCTGATTATTTTCACTGCCCAATGAGGATTAAAAAACGAAGGACAGAAACAGCATTCTTAAGGATTCAAAATGTTTAATACCTTTTAATGCAAAGCTTCTTACTGGGTAGGTGAAATACGCGTCACAAGCTTCGTGGATAAATGATCGGCAGCGTAGAACAGCAACTTATCTTGTGGGCTACATGGAAGAAACCATTGTGGCGGTCATGCAATGAGGGGGGAGGTCCGCCATCTTTTGATGTCCTGCGACAAACATGGCAGCGCCCACATGTTTATATTCTTATGCACAGTTTGTCGGCAAAAATGCTCGCGCGCATAATCAAATGGCACATCGTAAGATGGCGGCTCTCCCCACTCATTGAATTCTCCCGCTTTCCGTGGATTCAACCCCGCTCGCCCAAGTTAGGATGGCATGCCTAGTCCCGTGTTTCCTATGTCCATGATTAAATGTTATAAGTATCAACCCGGTCGGTATGCAGTTTTCTTGTATTGGTACAGTAGAAACATTCCGTAAAGTCCGTTTCTAGTAGAATGTCAACGAATAAGAGGTTATATTACAACTATCTCTATTTTTATTCAAAATAACTTATTCTTCTTGTTGGATATCTTTAAAGGTAATTTTTCCAGTACATACAATACCACAGAAGCAAACCAGCATATTTTCTTATCTTTAAATGTTTTAATTTTCTTAAAAAGCTGCAGACGGCTTTGCCCTCAGGTGAGGGGCAAATCCGACGAAATACAGCATGTTAGAAATAATTAAATTACCAAATTATTATTTTTTCATGTGATTAATACTTATAGAAATATGATATAAAATAATGTATAACTCGAAATGAGAAAAAACTGCACCAATTAAACATCTTATTAACTTTAAAAAAATAATTCACTGTTAACTGGTTGTCGCCGCCCCCCTTTCCCTACTCGTGTACGTATAACAAATATCGTAGGCGTGTTTCTATATTAATGCAGTCATACTTGACATATTATTATTATTTATGTTAATTAATCAATAATAAACTCATTTCTACATGTTTTTTAGGCTGGGTAATAACAGATGGTATAGGCCTCTATACCATCTGTCACTAATAAAGTAAGTTCAATGTATTCTGTCCGTTCTTTTACATTGATAATTCTTTGGTTTCCATTCGTTTGGAATTCTTTTGAAAATTTTAAAGCATTTGTTATATCATATATTAAGAGCTAGTTTTCGAGAAAAAAAATATTTCGCTGTAAATCAAATTGACTCTTGAACTGTAAAGTAAAACATACAAAGTGACATAATAATCAAATTTGAAGGATTTTATCAGTCTAATAACATTTATTTTAGGATCTTTAATGTTGGAAAGTTTTCAAACAAGTTTTCAAAATTTTATCATTTAAAAATGAACGTTCTTAACATTGAACAATTTTAAACAAAAATTCCAATAATCAAAAACGTCAGTACAGTTCTACGTTTAAATTTCAAAAAAATTGTAAAATGTAAAATGAAAATCCTACATTATAGACATTTTTCAGTTTAAATCGAAATTAAATAATATCAAATTGACATTGCTTGTTTTAAGTCACTCGCTTTAGTCACAAATTTGAGCGCGCCTAAGGCCCGCGACAGCTTGTTCTCGCATACGTAGTTTCATTGTATCGTTAACAAAAAATCCTCATTCTATAAAAAATTTTGTTATTAAACATTTTATTGCGACTTCTGTCGTTTTCTTATTAACTGGATTTGCCCCAGACTTTGTCAATTAAATTTTCTACCACATCGTGTTCTACATCACAGTTGCGGTATCCTATTGCTTCATCTCCTAATAATTTACTAAAAGAGACTCTCTAAGCGTCTAGGGTGGAGAGTCTAGTTACGACAAAAGTTTCACGAAATTTCTATCAATGAGG
>NC_046664.1:91456679-91459038 GCF_010883055.1 Belonocnema kinseyi
ATTTGAAACGAGTCAGGTGGCACTCACTGTTTACGTTTTGGCCCCTCCGAAATCAGTTCAAGGTAATTTTAAGGCGACTCCCGACACTTGACTGATAGCGAGAGTTTGGTTTATATACATAAGGTATCCATTGCAACATAAAAGATACACTGATTATTCGTTGTATTATCATTTAAAAATTTTTTCAGAAGTTTCATATTTTTTGAGAATTTAATCTTCGTCACTTTCCTCATCTATCACAGTTACGCAATTTAATGTTACAAATTTCGATCCTAAGCTAAGTAGTAAACTACCATCGAAAATTATCGGTATGATCAGCGAAAGTACTATTAAAAATCACTGCTGACTTTGAAACCTGATTACTCGTTCCCAAAAGGAGCAAGACCCTTTTTTAACCCGTTAAAAAGTTTATTAAATTGCACGTCGCATGAGCCCTGATAGAGATATTTCTGATATTTAAAACAGGATATATCATTTGCGAAATTTACAAAAAAGTGGAAGATTTTCTCGAACTTTGTGTCTCCAATTCGACCTATGAGATGACCTCAGCAAGTTGTCGAGAAAATCTCAGATCTATGTCACGCATTCGTGAAGGGCTTTTTTTAATTTGAATCAATTAAACTTCAAAAATATTTACGTGTTCTCCAGATATGACAAAAATGTCGAGGCGCGTCTGCGTCGAATGTGAATAGCTTTAGCAGCAACTGAGTCGATCTACGATGATTGCTGACTGAGACGCGACGCAGGCACGCTTGAACATTTATGCCATGTCTTGGAAATCCGTGAATGTTTTTGAAGTCCATTATTGACTTCAAAAGTCAGTTATTGACTCAAATTCAAGGTGATATTTCACATACTACTTTCTGTCAATTTCAGTATTTTTCATAAGTATAATGAGTCACAGCTCAAGTTGAAATTAAAAAGCAAAATCTGAGAAATTCTCGTTAACCACCGCTTTTATTCACAAGATTGGTAGTACACGTGCAGAAATTTCCCGAAGTTCCAATCTGGGCCCGATCGGATTTTCCACATGTGGCCATAAGGGGGCAGATTGTATGGCTCGCGTCGGAACCACGTCGGATCGAGTTAGGTTAGAAAAGATTATGTGAAAGTGCCAAAAGCAAAAAATACATTGCAAGTCTGGAAACACGGAATTGTTAGTGAGATTTCTTATATCCGCAATGAAGACGAGGATAAACTTCCAAAAAGCGCTTACCTCCGATTAATTTGAAACTTCGTATACCTATGTAGTTTGACGCGCTGATCACGAATATGATAGTAAAAATACCCTCAAATTTGATTTTCAAGGTTAAAAACCCCCCAAAACTATACAAATTTCTTGTTTTTCCGTTTATTGCAGTCAATAATAAAAATTTACAAAAAAATTTTGAATAAAAGTTGTAGGTCTTTCAATAACACACATTTTATGTTGAATATGTTTATACCCTACGACATTCTCAGTTCGCGCTGCGCGCACGGCGCTTCGCCCCAAGTTTGATCGTGCCTATGGCGCGCTGGTGCGCTCTCGTGCTCCGGGCTTGTTTTCATACGTTTAATGCGTGCACTTTAACTACATTTTTTCAAGTATCGTAAATACTATCAATTAAATCAAAAACTGTGATTTAAACTTCTGAGGAATTACAGCCATAAATTGTAACTGATTTTTTTTCGATTTGTTTTTAAAGAAGGTTCTCAAAGCACCTACAACTTTAACGATTACATTCGTATTGCCAAACTCGCGCTTCGCGCTCGATAACTTGCGTCCAGTTGAAAAGCTTCATCAAGATGATTTGTCAATCTCGTTAAAATATACTAAAAACAACGCTTTCAACTTATGGATCTCTTAAAAAACCAAAATTGCATATTTTGAAAATGATCCAACTTTTGTAACTTTTGTCTAATTAAAAAATTTTATGATTACAGTTTCGAAAAACATATATTTTGTATCTAGTAGAAATTTGGATTTATATTTCTTAACCTATTAAAAAAAAATTTTTTTTTTTGAAAAATTTTAAAAGATTGAAAATCATATAACTTTTTGAAGTTCAATAGAATTTAAAATGTCATTGAGATAATTTGAAAGTCTTTTTGACGCGTACCAGAAAATTTGACAACAATTTCTAAAACGCATAAAAAAATTTTATTTAAATTATGAGAGCTCAAAATTTTTTAATTTTTGTCTAATCGAAAAATGTAACTTACATAGATTCTAAATATATTTGATATCTAGTGATGAATTTTAATGAAATTTCGTAATCTTGTAATATAGTCACAGCTTCCTCCTTCGATTAGATAAGCAGCCCTATATATTTGAGGGCTTCAGGGCCACTAGTTTAGTTCTAATCTTGACTTTACTCTG
>NC_046664.1:91459138-91466239 GCF_010883055.1 Belonocnema kinseyi
AAACACATTGATACATTTGAAAATCTTTAAAATACTGTGAAATTTTTTGATGAAAAAATTTAATTTTTGGATTTTTTATTATTTTTTAGCTGGAAAAATTAGAATTTTCGATCAAACTTTGAGCTTTTTCAATTTGTATCCAAAGTGGCTGGCTAACGAACTAAACCTTTAATTTAGGACTATTAAAGAGTGACCTAACCTAGTAGAGTCATACTAATTGGAAGTTTCTATTCGAAAATCCAAAATATTTAATCAACAAACTTATCAAAGTATAGGAGGGTCTTTCTAAAAGTCATAAAAATTAACAAACTGAAAATTCTTCATCGATTAAGACATAATAATTCATTTTTAACTGGTATAATTTAACTTGTAGATAACAATTGATCTGGAATTTGGCGACATCACATGAGATGCCAATTTGGAAGGAAAAATCGACATATATTACTAGACCGGTAGCTACGGTTGTCAGAAGTAGAATAGGTCCTTTTCTACGGATTCCCATAGGAGGATTGGTCCTTTTTTAAAGCAGAGGAAAGATGAGCAGGAACCATCGCCATCCTTAAAAAAAGACAGGTTGACTTTATTGATTTTCCTACTCATGCAATCTTCTTTTCCATTTCAGACGGCCGTAACTCGCTGGTCCTGGGAAACGAACTAGTTGAATATTTGGAACGCCAAAAACAGGGGCACCAACATGAAAACACAGAAAAAATAAATTCAAATTGCTTCCAAATTTCGTTCAGTTGCCAAATCTATCCATGATTGTGCGTGTCGGTGGTAAATTTAGTAATTACCATATTCAAGTGCATTTATAGAAACTAGTTATGCATGAAAAATTTTCTGTTGCTATAGTGAAGAATGTAATGCTGTTTTTTCAAATATATAATGAAAATTTGGAATGAGAGGAGCACTGTATGTAGCATTAGGTTCGTCTAAAATATCGATTAATGAATTTTTGACATACAATCACCTAAAATTATTAATTGACCCAACAAAATGATTTTTTGAAAATTTGTACAAAATCGGTTAATAAAAAGACATGCCTCACAGCGTCTAAAGTTTCCTCTTTAATTGACATTGGAAAAAGTGTCAGTTTTTTTAATGTCCTAATAAAATGTGAAAATGTATAATTGAACTGCTGGCGATTAAATGGGGATACGCCCGAAACGCAGTCGTTTTAGTTGGCCCCTAGGATATATTTTATTCAGGTCAAATTTTAATTTTTTAATACATATCCCAATAGGGAATTTTATTGTGCATAGTTTTAGTCCTATAAATATATGTGATGACTTTATTTGTTTTCGAAGTACTAAAGAATATGCTACTTTTTCTGTAATCGCAAAATACAAAATTTTTGTGTTCAACTCACCATAAGTTCAACAATAATAGATATTTTGTAATAAAATTTCAGAAAATATGCACCATCATATACCAAAACTAACGGTAATTATAGACTTTCAAAGAATTGTCACTAAAAATTTATAATGATTTTCATTCTTCTCATAGCGTAAATTAGATATTGGAACTTTGAAGTAGGTCATGCCACAAATTAATGTAGATGTACGAAAATGACGCGTCATTTAATAAGCTTTTTAAAGGGGCTTTAAAAAAATTTCTTGCTCTATTTTCGAAACAGTAGTCACGTTTCCTAGGCAGCAGTGATTTTAGTAGTACTTTCGCTGATCTTATACCGAAAATTTCCGACGACAGTGTAAATTTAAATAAAAAGTTTATTACTTTATTGGAAATACTTTAAAAAATATGAATCAAGAAGATCTTTTCATGTTTACCCACATAATACCCTTTTCTTTACCTCCAAAAAACGTAATTAGAGAAATGAGAGATTTGCGATATATTCGAGCTTATTAATTTTTGTATCCTTTTTCCCGGATCACTAAAAATTGATGTGCTATATATTTTTACTAATTATTTAAATAATTTTTAATTCTTAAATACATTTATTTAAAGTGAATAATTGCAAAATTGATGCCATTTTGAAAATAAAACGAGTCTTTTTATGAATTTAAGGAACCAAGGCATTTATTGTAACAATTGTGATATTATTTAGGTAATTATTAAGGGTATAAATGTACGTTGAAAGTCTAAAATGCTGAAAAAACACGATTTTTCGCTATTTGATTTTTCATTGGATATTTTACTAAGATTTATATACTGATTAACAAACTTTTAATGTTCCTTTTCATCGAAAAAATCATATTGCGATATTTATTTAATACAAAGAAAAACTTCTTTGCAATAAATGTGAGAATTTTCAAGTCAAAGAACTGATTTATTTGACAGCCAAAAACCTAGTTCCTTTGAATCTCTTTTTCACATCCTAAAAAATTAATATATAATATTTAAATTATTTAATTGCTGTATGTGTGGATCGTGTAATTTAGATTTCTTCAAATTAAAGAAAGTTGTTTCTTGACAAATATAATTAAAGGGTTGCAGTACATAACTAGATAACGAATAAACGGGAATTTTTCATGAAAGGAAAATAACATTCTGTAAAATCGAAATGACCATTCAAAGATAAATGATACGTTTACCTCTAAGCTAGCGTGTTTCTAAATTGAGGTGAAAAATAGTATATTGTGCATCAAATGGGAGAAGTTGGCGATTCCAAGCGAGTGCGAATTTTGCCGCGCGAGCGCAGCGAGCTCGGCAATCACACGAGCAGGAAAAAGTACTCACTTTGACCCCTGTGACGTCATCCGTTGAGAAATCGACAACTTCGTCGTCTCTCAACGACCTTCTCATTCGCATTATCATCGCGAGTGTTGAACAAAGTATAATTAAAAAATATTATCCCATTCCGTGAAATAGAATGTGGAAGTTTACAATTTCATAGTGACTGTTACCGAAAATTGGTACAGGCTTGGTTGTGAATCACGATAAAAACTGTAATTTTCAGTTGACACAATAAATAAAAACCTACTCCCGATATAATGAGTTGCTAAATTGGGAGAAATTGACCAAGTAGGTATGAAGTTTAAGAACGTAATTGGAACGTCCTAAGAACGTTTCTTGGACGCACAGAAAAACGCTGGTGTTAAATTTGTTGCAGCTCAAATTTTATTGGGCTCCCAATGATCATTTGAGAGGGTTTTCAAGTCTCAAATGTATTCCTCTGAACGTAGGTGCCCATGTGGGCATCTAAGGGAAAGTATCATTTGGAGACTGAATTTTTGCTCATGTAGAGATGTGGAGTTCTGAACCGCGCTGTCAGCCACCTGAATACCTGTCAAAGCAACTATTCGCTTTGCGATATTAGCCTAAATAATTGTTAATAAGGAAACCAATTGAAACAATATTTACCTAATTTTCAAATTTCTCTCATTTAATAGGGCGTACCAGTCACTTAGAATAAAATTATAACTTCCTGATGCAACTTCCAAAAGTTAGGTTAGTCATGCCCGTCGACATTTAAACTAAAACCGGGATGTATAGAAAAAGTCATGACCGTCTACATATACAATAAGGTATTTTCACTCCAATCACTAGCTCACTTCGCTTCGTTGAATACTGAGGGGATAACAATTGACCAAATGCATATGAATCGGTTAATTTTTGCTCTATTTTTCTAATCTCTTCGTCGAAAGTAATTTTTCTGTATAAGTGCAATTGTGAAGTAGTCTTTCTTTTTTAGGGACTATTTAATGCAATAATAAAATGATAATAATTTTCATTCATGCGTGCGTTAGGACTGAGCGCTGGTTGTCCACCCTTTGAAGCGCGATTCAAAATTACATTGAAAAACAATTCTTGTCATTTAAATAAATAATTATTAAAATATACACAAGAATGTATACAAATTGTGTAACTTTTGATTTAAGATAAGAAAAAAATTTATAACACATATATTTGATGAATAACAGTTTATTTTCATCGAATTTGAAAAACTGACTAATATTTCTCAAAATATTTGTTAATAGATACATTTTTTTAAATACCATATGATATTTTAGCAGCTTGATATATAGAACCTAATTGCAGAATATAATAGTGATAATATTTGAATAATTCTAAAACAAAATTTCAGATTGCTCTTTTCGATTGAGACGTGAAAAAACGACGCTTGAAGTAAAAAAAAAGAAAAAAGAAAGCATAACTACAATGCAGTCGTGATAATTCATGTATTTATAGATTATATAATTATATGAATTCCCAGAAAAATACATACAAAATATTAAAAACTTATAAATAATTATTTTCAATCACTTTTCCAAGAAATTTCTTTTTAAATTAAATGTTTTGTAAAATATAATTTGGTCTTTGGAATTCACTAAAAATAAACTGTTATTAATATAATATATGTGTTGTATTTTTTTTTTGCCTGAAATTAAAGTTACACAATTTGTGTATATCCTTGTGGACATTTTAATAATTATTTACTTAAGTTACAAAAATTGTTTTTTGATGTAATTTTGAATAGCGCACCAAGTGCGGCCAATGAGCGGTCAGCCCTAACGCAAGTGCAATAGCTCAGGGTGCCAACATGGGCATCATTGGTCCACAGTACAAACCGGAAAAATAAATCAAATCAGCCGGTAGGAAAAAGTTGGGATACGAAAGCCTCAATTAGGTATTTTCACTTCAACCATCAGCGAACTTCACTTTGTTAAAAGCTGAGGGGGGAAAATGGATCAAATGCATGGAACAAAACTTTATTTCTGTAATATATTTGTAATTAATCATCATTATTATTATTTTATTATTTTATTTAATAGTAATTAAAAAATAAAAACTATTTTTTAACTACACTTATATAAAAAAAATTACCTTTTACGAAGATGTTAGCAAAATAGGGCAAAAATGAATTGAATCCCATACATTTGGTCCCTTATTTTCCCCTCGGCAATCTACGAAGTGAAGTAATCTGTTTACTGAAGTGAAAATACTGAATAGGCTTTTATCTTATCAGTTTAAATGTTCCCGCCGCTATATTTGAAACATTGCAATGTTTCACGAAACTCCCAATGTTTCATGAAACTTTTCATCAGGCTAAAGTTTCATGCAAATTTTCATCCCTACTCATCGCGAAAAACAAATTTCTGTTTTTATCATACAATTGTATTTACCTTATCTCTCATGTATGACACTAGCCACTGCAAGATTAGATATCTAAGATACCTTTAAACTTCCGCAGAAAATCTAGTGGAAATTTGTTCGAACGACCAGGCATCAATTTCGATGCAGACGGTCACGACTTAGCTTGTACATCCTGGCTTTGGTGGTTTGAATGTCATATAGTAGGTTTTGACTAACCTAACATTTGGATATTACATCACGCCAAGTACTATTTTTATTCCAAGACTATTTAGTCGCTGGTAAATGAAAGGAAATAACCACACTTCAGGTTGCACTGGATGAGAAAAAACAGTGTCTAAATGATGCTTTTCCCCTAGATTCTCCGAATGAACCTGTGTGGCTCAAATTTGCTGCAACTCTATTGAACACCGATTTCGGTTTACATTGGAGGGTCGGCGATTTTCTGTGCGTGCAAATCAAAAGAAGTTATTTGAACGTTTAAAAAACTGTCCTAAGTCAGACCTAATAATCTTCTAAAAACGTTTTATGTTCGAAATATGTCTTTAAAACGTCTCTGGAACATGGTATGATTATGGAACGTTATATGGAGTGACTTAGGAAGTTTCTGAGCCGTTCTAATGATGTTCTTTAACGTTTGTGCCCACTGGGAAGTTTGATGAAAAAAAGTTAACCAATTTCAAGTAAATCATTCAAGAATGTTGAGGTTAAAATTTTTTGAAGATCGCGCTTGGATGACAAAGAAAAATCTATTTTTAAATTTAGGATAATAATAAAAACTCACTTCCGAGATTTGGATTGGCCGAATAATAATAATAAATTTTTCATGAAAAAACTTCTATTTCGGGAAAATAAATGTTTCGTGTCACGGTATCACACTGTGACATCATATTCTTGTTTGAAAGTTCTATAAAAAGAAGAAAAGTATATATTTCTTTATGAATAAAAGATAATAATTTTAAGAAGTATCGTTTATGACCACAAGGCAAAATGTAAAAGTGAAAAAACCTTATGAAAGTGGCTTTTTGTCGAAAATGAAAATGTAAAATTTTAGGTTGAAATTTGATTGGTACTTGGTGCTGAAAAAAGTGGCATACAGTTTTATTGAGGCAATTTCTCTTTTAAAAAGGAAGTATACTATTATTTTACTCTATTTAGAAACCTTTATGAAAAAAAGAAGTTGGTCAGAAAAGGAGTTCAAAAAATGTTAAGTGATTAAGAGATTAAAGAAAACAAGATGAGAGACTAGTACGGAGTTAGTTATCTGATTTTTAATTAAAAGACTTTTTATTACTATATTAAAAATGAGCTTTTGAAAAGATCGTTGTAACACAAAATGTATTTGATTTTCAAAGGATTTTTAATTGCAAAAAACCCAGTTTCGGAAAAAATAATTTGTATCTAGTATTGTACGTTAACGCTTCAATTATTCATTGAATTGAAATCTTAATTTTATCCGGTGCTATAAGAGCTGACACGATTGTTGCAAGTGAATAATTATATGCATTTAACAAATATTTGTGTAAATTAAATATTAATGTATTTCATTGAAAGAAATTGTCTATCGAATAAACAAGCTACAATTAATTAACTGGATTACATATTTGCTTAACGAAGGAAATACTCCTTTAAAATAAATACATTGACATTCCGTTAAAATCAGTTTTGTTTTTTTTAATTTAACATTTTGGTATATTTGTTTCAACTATAAATTTATTTCAGTATGAACAGCATTTGTTGGAAGAAAATATGTATTAAATCCTTTGGAAGAAACGTGCATTTAGTTATTGAAAAAGTAATGAATCATTCTGGATAAATATTTGTTTCATAGTAAAGGGTGTACCCGGGTCAATTTCATATATTGCAACTCATCAAGGCCATTGATACCTGGATTTCTTAATATAATAAGATTATATAAGTGTATTTATATATTATTAGATACACTATATACACCAAACTCTCACTTTCAGTAACCCCGTTCTCAGCCTTCCTAGAACTGCTGTCTCCAACAGTTTCTCAGGGGAGCAGGGCGAGAGCGATTGCGAC
>NC_046664.1:91466339-91471252 GCF_010883055.1 Belonocnema kinseyi
AGGTTCGAGCATATTTGGATAGTCAGTTCCCTCAAAGGTGGATTGGCAGAAGGGGCGAAATCGAGTGGCCGGCTAGATCTCCTGATCTAACGCCTCCTGACTCTTTTCATTGGGGTTATTTAAAGAGCAAAGTATACTCAACGCAACCGCAAAGCTTTGACGAAAAGCAGAATCGGATTCTGCAACAGGCTACTTTGATTGATAGGGATATGATTCGTAATGCTGTAACTCATTTTTACAATCGCATAGCTTTTTTTTCAAGAAGTTCAAGGTTTTCCGTTCGAACACTTTCACTGAAGCGTGAGAGCCAAGGGGACTCACGCTAATCAGGCACCCCGAAACGTGAGAGGCAAGGGGACTCAGGCTAATCAAGAATTCCAAAGGGAACAGAATTTACTACGTCCACGTCGTTGTTCCTGGGCAATGCTAAACTTAAACGTAAACTGCTTGGAATAAACCTTGAAAAAACCTTAAAGATCATCACCAAGATCAATACAGAGCTCACCAATGAATTTCTCGTTGAAATTTACTTCAGGAATTACACTCACCTCTTAGAAAACTTTGTTAATTTCAAATAACCTCTAACTGAAATTAAACGTTACAATTGACCTATGACTTGGGTACGTACCTGAACGTAGAATTCTCTGCTCTATCGATGGTAGATGTAAAAAAGGGGGTTTCTATTAAAAAAAATAAATTTGACCAAAAAAAGCTATGAAGGTCAACTTCAAGCTCAAAATGAAGGTAAAAAATTTAATTCCTCGTTGAAATTTACTTCGGGAATTACAATGACCTATTGGAAAACTTTGTTAATTTTAAACAACCTCTAACTGACCTTGAACGTCACAATTGACCTATGACTTGAGTACGTACAATGAACGTAGAATTGTCCGCTTTATCGATTGCAGATGTAAAAAAAGGGGGTTTCCATTTTAAAAAACAAAGTTGACCTTCAAAAAGCCATGAAGGTCAATTTTAAGGTAAAAATGAAGGTCACCAAATAATTCCTCGTTGAAATTTACTTTAGGAATTACACTGATGTCTTTGAAAACTTTGTTAATTTCAAATAACCTCTAACTGACCTTGAAAGTTACAATTGACCTATGACTTGGGTACGTATCTGAACGTCGAATTTTCCGCTCTATCGATTGCAGATGTAAAAAATGGGGGTTTCCATTTGAAAAAACAAAGTTGACCTTCAAAACGCCATGAAGGTCAACTTTAAGGTCAAAATAAAGGTCACCATTAAATTTATCGTTGGAATTTACTTCAGGAATGAACTTCACTTTTAAAAAAAAATATTTTACCTGAGGAAATATCCAACTGTCCGGGACTTTTTAGACACTCTGTATATGGACCTAATACTTTTCAGGTTGTTAAATAAAAACAAGGAAACCCTTCGTGACATCACGCGCAGAATGACTTCTCCCCCCATACGTCACGATTTGTCACTCTTGACAAGGACCCCCCCCCCCACCCTGGTTGAGAATCACAAACATGATATAGTCACATGATATAGTCATCACACAAACATGTCATCACACAAACATATAGTCATCACATGTTTGTCATCAACATGTTTGTCATCACACAAACATATAGTCATCACACAAACATGATATAGTCATCACAAACATGATATAGTCCAGTCAACGGGGAACAAATATCACTCAAAAATAAAGTTCGTAAAAGTAGCATTTTTTCACAGATACGTTGGGAATGGCTTTATAAAGATATTGTAAAAAGTCCCTAAACATAGGTGTACGGCATAGTTCCGAAATTCCGGAAAGTGTTAAACAATAACATGTTTTTAAAAATTATTCGAGAACTGTTGATTTTAGGTCGAATATGGTGATGTGAAAAAATGTTCATATTTTTATAGTGCAAAAAAAAAGGTTCATATCCTGAAGAACCTATAAAAAACTATAATTACAAAAATAAATTTTTTATTTTCAAACGCAGTGAATAAGACATTTAAGAATAAATATAACATAATTTTGAAATGTCTATAACTCGGATTAATTTGTACTTTATTCCCTAAGCACTAGAAAATTGTGATGGAATTTACTTTACATGTAGAGGTTAAAAACTTTTCATCTTTTCACATTCTCATTTAGGGGTTAAATGTACTATGTCAAGATTCTTTTTGGTTATGTTAACAACATTCTATTAAAGCAGACTGGGAAAATATGGCGCTCCCGCAAAACACGTTTTTTATTATTGCTTGAGGTGAACATGATAAGTTCTGGAACGATTGTCTGCAATTCAAAATTTCATACAAAAAATAGTTGAATTCAGCGAAATGAAAAGGATTTTCAAGCAAATAATTTGAATCCTTAACAAACACAGATTAATTTGCAACTAAATAGTTGCGATTTTTAATCGTAATAATACAAATAATTCCACTTTATCGAAAACTCTATTATGTTTTCCCTGGCATTCCCTAATTTTCCGGAACCATCAGACGTGTAGCAACTCTAATACTTGTACTTTTGGATTTTGAATTGCAGACAATCGTTCCCGGAGTTATCGCATGCCCATCGCAAGCAATAATAAAAAACGTGTTTTGTGGGAGCGCCATATTTTCCCAGTCTCCTTCAATAGAATGTTGTTAACATTACCAAAAAGAATCTTGACATAGTACATTTAACCCCTAAATGAGAATGTAAAAAGATGAAAAGTTTTTAACTTCTACGTGTGAAGTAAATTCCATCACCATTTTCTAGTGGTTAGGGAATAAAGTACAAATGAATACGAGTTATAGACATTTGAAAATTATGTTATATTTATTCTTAATTGTCTTATTCACTGCGTTTGAAAATAAAAAATTCATTTTTGTAATTATGATTATTTATAGGTTCTTAAGGATATGTTTGTAATTACTCTTATTCAAATTATCAAGCAGAATATATATTTCATAAAATAAACAGATGGCTTAATGTGCATTGCATTAATTTTATTTTTATTTTTGAAATTTTCCTCATCGAGAACCTGCATTGCAGTGACGTGACGGCCACCCGAAGGCCAATTCTACTGTCGGGAAAAGTGAGCAAAAAATTTCGAAGGGTTCAATATCATCGAAAGAGGTAACCGTTCTCGCTCCCGCTCCCATTGCTGCCATTAGGACTCATAATTACCGCTGCTTCCGATATCCTAGCTTAAATTTTGAAATTTACGTGTTTAAAGCTTTAAAAGAGGCCCTAAATATTATTATTCTGGCCTACAATTTGGAAAATGTACTGTATGAAAATGGAGGAACACTTACAAGAAGTTTAATCTCAAAAACATCCCCTTAAACATATCAAATTTTACACTGAAGTTGAGCTCATTTTATACTGATAGTTTGTCATGCAAATGACTTAGTCGTTTTTTTTGTTAACAGGAACCTGCATTTGCTCCAGTACAAATCGCCTGATATATTTCCGACGTTTTCTGCAGGATATTCGAGATTTTATTTTATTTGTTCAGAAATAGAAGAATTGTGCAGCTAATCCAATTTCATAGCGCAGACGTTGATAATAAGTCCATAATAGATAGAACCTTTTTTGTGCCCTATAAAATTATGAACATTTTTTCACATCACCATATTCGATCTAAAATGAACATTTCTCTAGTAATTTTAAAAATCATGTTATTGTTTAACACTTTTCAGAATTTCGGAACTTTGCCGTACACGTATGTTTGGGGACTTTTTACAATATCTTTATAAAGCCATTCCCAACGTATCTGCGAAAAAAATGCTACTTTTACGAATTTTTTTCTCAAATCCTTCTACCCAGGCTGCAATTTAAGATACAGCAATTTAAATAATAAATATTTCTAGTTTTAATAGTAAGGATTATTACTTTAAGTAGTAAGATTAACTAATTTATTAGTAAGACTAACTAATTTAATAGTAACACTTACTAATTAAAGTAGTAAATACAACTACATGAAAGTAGTCTTTACCATCAAAAGTTGTCGCGACAACAAATAAAGTAGTAAAGACAACTGCACGTGCAGAAGTTTTGGTGGAGCACCGGTTGGGCCCTGATCGTGAAAAATGTGGCCCCAGTAGGGTAATTTGTTTAGCGCCAGGCCGTAAATAAAACGCCCTACCCGACAGGGCCCAAATCTGAGCATCCAAAATAGGGGCCCGATCTGGTCCAGATATGGTCCCTTTAATTTTTTATTTCTATAATTAGAAAAATGTTTAAAGTTGTGAATATTCTACATTATTAAACAGTTTTTATTCCTTGAATTTCTGGTTAAGAGTTTGAATCATAAATATCTGAAGAATCTTTTAAAAATATTCGAAAAGCAGGTAAAAATTACTAGATCTTTAAAAAATACATATTGTTGTTATAATTTTTATAATTTTTACATTCTCATTCATGAGAGTGTAATGTAATCGTCCAAATTTTCGATCTCTGTTTTTTTACGATTTTTACGTTTTGGCACTCATAGAATCAAAAAATCATAACATTTTATCGATGTCTGTCTATATGTATGGTTACCTGAATGTTGTAGCCACGTTAACTTTTGATGGATCAAGTCAGCCTTTGCTATACTGCTTAAGGTTCCCAAAATTAAAGTTAAGTTCGTTAATCAGATATTTTCAACTTAAATTTAAAAATTTAGAGCATTTTCAAAATTTGAAAAAAAAAATTTTCTTAAAGTTATAAATTGTTGTCAAAGTTTCTTATAGATGGGTAAAAGACTTGCAAATAATTCAAATAAAATTTTTAATTAAGATGAAAATTAGAAAATTCATATAGTTTTGAATATTTGGAAAATGTTTAGAAAGATAGAAAAAAATATTTTTCCAAAAGATTGTTATATTGAAAAAGGCTCAAATGAGTTTTTAAAAATATGTGATATCTCTAACGAGATATCACGTGCCTTTATTTCGTTGGTTACAGAGTAAAGTCAAG
>NC_046664.1:91471352-91474388 GCF_010883055.1 Belonocnema kinseyi
TGTGGATATTGAGCGTGACTCTCCAACATCCAATCAGGATTTGTGTCGGACCAATATCTACAATTTTGCCTGTTAACTTCACCTTTTAAAGTGAAAGTAGATCTATCTGAAAATGCTGTGTTGTACAAGAAAAGAGGATCTCTATCAATTCTGTCCATCATAATTTCACAAAATTCAACCCGACGATCAGGATCGTCTTCATTGAGCTCTTGTACCAGATGAACTTTTGTAAGGATTGAAATTAATTCTTTTTAAAATATTTCGCACTGTCTCAGGAGCAACGTCCCGCTCATCACTAGCTCGACGTAAACTAAGGTGTGGGTTTTCAACAAATACTTGGGCTATGTCCATCTGCATCTCCTCAGATCCTGCAGATTTTGGCAGACCATTTCTCTGAAGGTCCTTGATAGATCCATGATTCATAAAGCGCCTTACAGTTCTTTCACTTTTTGATTTTGAGACAGGATTTAAGCCTTCTCGATTACGAAAAGTGCGATTAAAAGCAAAAGAACTTGATCATAAGATTGAACTCGATCTCCCCAACCACGCATCATTAATACAGATACCCTCTCTCGTTCCGAAAGTTTAGCTTGCGCCATAATAATCTTTTAGCGAAAGATAGTAAGTATGTACTCGTAATATGTAAATTTAGTTTCGATTCGTAATATTCGTATGGAAAAACGGTATAGGACTTATGGTATCGCCTTAGGTATTGACTTAGTTATCGACAAATGGTATAGGACTGTATAACTCTTCGGGGAGGAACAGAACTCTCACCAGAACACCTGGAACTTTTAATGAAAAATGTCCTTATGATTTTACAATATTCAAAACGCTGTAACCAAGATCAATACAGAGCTCACCAATGAATTTCGCGTTGAAATTTACTTCAGGAATTACACTGACCTATTGGAAAACTTTGTTAATTTCAAATAACCTCTAAAGGACCTTAAACGTTACAATTGACCTATGACTTGGGTACGTACCTGAACGTAGAATTTTCCGCCCTATGGATTGCAGATGTAAAAAAAGGGGGTTTCCATTAAAAAAAACAAAGTTGACCTTTAAAAAGCCAGGAAGGTCAACTTTAAGCTCAAAATGAAGGTCACCATTGAATTCCTCGTTGAAATTTACTTCAGGAATTACACTGACCTCTTGGAAAACTTTGTTAATTTCAAATAAACTCTAACTGCCCTTGAACGTTACAATTGACCTATGACTTGGGTACGTGACAAAGGGTACGGTGAGGCGGGGGGGGGGAGCTTAAAATAAAGCGTGACATCATATGTGAACGCTCCCTTTGAACATTGTTTTTCTACACGGAGAAAATTTGTTCATTAAAGATTATAAAATTAGTTCGGTAAATGGAGGACGTTACTGCGTTTATAAAGTTTACCATTATTTTAGGATTTAATACGAAACAGAACTATAAATATTACAAAAGAGTTATACAAAATCTCCAGTCCAAAAGTGAAAATTCTGATTTGTAATAATTCATATAAGGATTGTATTATTTTCATACCAGTATATCATAAAATAACGCAAAGTATTGTAAATTTTGATTAAATGAATGATATAAAGTTTATTTTCGTCTGATATTAACGATTCACTTAAAAGAAAGTATAGATTGCAGAATTTTTTAAAGATTTTCACTTTTATTATGAGAGAAATTACACAATAGTACGGTCAAATGAGAATCGCTAGGGACGTCAACATTGTAACGGCTGAAGTTTAAAGCCAAGTCCCCCATACAAAATTTAACATTTTTAAGTTTCGGTTAATATTGTAGGACTTCATAAAATATTCAAATATATGAATTAGTTTGACATGTTTGATTTTATTCATTAAATTCTAACCTGATTTACTTTGATAGATTTTATATGACAAATAAAAAAGAAAATAATGTACTTTAACTTTTTAGCCGAGATTTTTTTTATATATTCTAAGTGTTAAGTTAGCCGTGAGGTCTAGTAATTATTAATACTAGTAATTAGTGATGTAATTAGGATGTAGAATTCGCATATAGAGCAGTACACTTTGTTTTCTTTCATTGAAACTGTAACTAACCGTTCGAATTATTTTACTTAACTGGTAGGTAATCGACAGCTCATTTTAGCTCATTGTTAGGTAATCTTTATGATCAAGTTGTATTATTTCATGCTGAATGGCAAATTAAATTATAATAAATTTATATGAATAATCGATATTTTCATATCAAACATACCCTATTCCATTTTACATGACTGAATGTGAAAGTTTAATTAAATGCCATAATGTCCTCCGTTTACCGAACTAAGCTCTGTAAAATTTAACACGCAAATATTCTCTGTGTAATGCGGAGACAAGGATAAAGTAAATATTTAACAGAAAATACGTTAAAATAAAGGTGTTTTTCGTGATTACGTATTTGAAACGTTTGCAGGCCGTTGAGTTTGTCGTTAGTAAAATGATATTCCTCTTGACGCAGTTTCATGACCAGACATACGAAGAAGTTATTTCACAGAAAATCACTTACTTTTACAAATATTAGATTAATTTTCTTCGAAAAACACAGTTTTTACTATTCTCAAGTCAATGCAGGATATTTGGAAATTGGAACTCTCTATCTCTGTCTATCCAATACTTATTCTGATTCTCTTTATTCTTTGTCGAATCGTAGAGCTTATTGGCTGGCTACGACAACACTGCCACTTTAGAAAATAAATTTAATTTTAATTAAATATTAACAAGAAATCTTATAGTAAACAATTAATTTTAAACTGTACTATAACATTTTTGATTAAAATGAGATGATATTCACTGCTCTTGTTTATAAAAATTGCTCCAATTACTTTCCGCTACTAATTCGCGATATATATTGCCGCGTTATATTTATATATTGTTTTATATATGTATTGTATTATATAAGTATCGTGTTATATATATTGCTCTTATCAATGTCTGATTGCATGTAATAATCCGGTCAGTCCGATCGGCTTCACTAGGCACCGGAGACCCACTACTAATCAACGTGAGCTCGCCATCATGATTATTCGC
>NC_046664.1:91474488-91481403 GCF_010883055.1 Belonocnema kinseyi
CCCCCCCCCCCGCAGCGTCGCATTATTTCTCGCGCTTCCTCTAGAAAACAAAATATTTTATCCCTGAGAGATACTGTGACTTCAAGTGTTGTAACCTGCCTGATTTGAAGTGGATTCGGTCTACAAAAAAAATTTATAATTGGAATTTTTTTTTAATTTGAATTTTCAACTAAAAATTGTTTAAAAATCATGCACGTTTAGAATGATTGAAAGAAGTCGTTTGGAATTTTTTAGATTTTTTCTAATCATAGAAAAAGAGAAGAAAAATAAAAATGAAAATAAACTTTTGAAATTTTGGATAAAATGTTTTCGATTGTATGTTTTCAAATAGCTGACTCAACATTTGTTTAACTTTGAGGGAATTATTGCATGCTGACCCGGCTATAGCCTTCTGATTTGAAACCTTAAGTAATTCTGGAAAAATTCCACTTGGTTATGAGTAAGCCAACATTTTCCAACCATAGATATAATAAAAAGATGCAATGATGTATATATGTCTTCTAATACTACTATGTTTTTTATATTCTCAACATAAGCTTTGACTGTGCTCCAAATATTTTTAGATTTTTTTTCACCCCGTGCAAAAAAAATAAATATTACTATAAAATAATATAACCTTATAATTATTATTGCATTAAACTTCTGAACAAATACTACATTTAAATTTTGGTATATTAACTATTCAAATTTTTAAACAATTTTCGTGAAAACAGTTTATTTGTATAATTTAGGCTGTTTTTAAATAATTCTATTTTATAATCAAAAACCTAGTTCTTTGAATAAATTAATATTTTGTAAAGTTCGTTAAATGCTTAATCTGAACAGCATATCTCAGCTTAGGATCACAGTAATATTTACTCATAATAAAAACGCATTTATTTGTTTCCAATAAATATTTGGTAAACTTTCTGGTACGCCTCTTTGAATCAAGGAATCATCTTCCAATAAAGTAAAACTTTTACTTCAGCCAATAGAGTTTGAGCTCTTCGAAAGATTTTCTTGATACAAAAGCACATTTGGCTATATCAACCACCTAATTTTTAAAACCAAAACTATTTTTTTAATATAATAATGACATTCCTTCACTTAGTTAATATTTCGAGAAGTTAGCGCTAGAAAGTTTTAGTTCGCGGAATTGAGCAAGATGAAGCTAAAAGTTGGCCAACACTGAAAGATGCTCGCTCGCTCCATCAAATGATGAAGTTCTATCTCGGGCGAGCAAAGCATGAAGGTGCCACTTCTCGCTTATAACCTAACGTAAGAAGTGCACCTTCATGCTTTGCTCGCCCGAGATAGAACTTTCATGATTTGATGAAGCGCGCGAGCATCTTTTAGTTTTGGCCAACTTCTAGCTTCATCTTGCCCAATTTCGGGAGCAAGACTTTCTTGCGCTAACTTCTCGGCTAGCGTTTTATTGTTTTTATTTTTGGTTAAGTACGGTCAAGTCGTGTCGCGTGCATTGGCATCCTACCGTTAGGACGCCTTGATTTTACTGACTAAAATAAATATTTATTTCGAGGGGCTATTCACTTTGAAGTCCGCTTAAGTCAAAGTAATGTTATTTTAACAATGTCGTGCGACTTCAATCGTACTATCGTGACTTCGTTTGACTCTAGATTTTTAATTCGTTAGTTGTTGACTTCGATGAATTTAAGCGATAACTGCTGACTTCGTTCTGACTTCGTCCTGCCTTCATGACTCGGTTTAACTCAGCGTGTACTGTACATTGCAGCGTAACGCCCTTTTCGATTATTATTATACCACTCGATCTCGACCTCGATGACTTCGTCCTGACTTCGTACTGACTCGGCACTGACTTTGCACGACGCTACGCTCATCTTTGCTGACTCACTACGTTGTATGACGACTCTTTCCTTATTCTTACGACTTCAAGTATCGTTTTACTGACGTGATTTCGTTAGAACTTCACGAAAAATTCTAGCGTTCGAAACGTTTGACTTCAGAGTAAATAGCCCCTCGAATAATTTGCAACAATAATTTCATACTTTTAGCCTAGATGAAACCATTTCCTTATATTAGAGACAGCTTTTCTAGAACGTATTCAATCCGACCATTTTTTCAAAGTGACATTCTCAGCATAAGAACATAAACCCAAGACGAGTCCCTCGATTCCAGCCCCCCCCCCCACTTTCAACCCACCCTTATTAACTTTAGTTTGGTGGGACAAAAGTTATGACTACAATCTCCACCATATGACGAATTTCTACTTAACTTGGATTAGATTTCAACTTGGAATTTCGATTTGGAATGCTAGGGGAGTGAATGATCTCAAGGTAAAAGAATTGCGAGAAACCATGCATTTAAGGAAACTAGATATTTTATGTGTGTCTGAAACAAAGAAAAAGGAATGAAAAACTAAAGACATAGGAAACGGCGTGTTGAAAGGCGTATTTGAAATATGGTCAGCAGTAGATAGTGAATCCCATGCTAGGCAAGGAGTAGGTCTGATTTTCAAAGAAAGAGCGAAGCAGCATTTGGAGCTCATGATTTTGTATCTCCCAGACTGCTGTGGGCTAGAATGAAAGTAGGAATAAGAAGATGATTTATGATAGCATGCTACGCGTCAGTTGATAGTGATCCCAGAGAAGTAAAAGACGCCTTTTGGGACACTTTGAATGAGACAATAAATATTTGCGATCGTGGTGAAAGAATAATTCTGCTAGGAGATATGAATGTATGGGTAGGCATCTAAAATCAGGATACAGAAAAAGTATTAGGTAATTTTGGAGGTCCAAGAACAAACTATAACTGTGATAAATTAGTTGGCTTATGCTTAAAAAGGGGTCTGTTCATTACAAATACTTGGTTTAGGCATAAAATGATCCACATGTACACCTGGTCGAAAGGAAATAGCCTCAGTATAATTGACTTTGTTGTTTCAGGTGAAAGACTAAGAGAGCTGTTGAAAGATACAAGGGTCATGAGGGGTTCTGAAAGCAACACTGATCATTACCTTCTGATCTCGAAAATTAACTTATGTCGGGGATGGAGAAAAAAAGAGAACCAAGAAAACAAAACAAACGCGAATCAAAATTGAGAACCTACAGAAACCGGATGTCCGAATAGATTTCCAAAAGAAGTTAATCGAAAGCATAGATAGGGCGACATGGGAGGACCGTATAAAAATAAAGATATAGAGGGCGCCTGGACAAAGTTACGGGAAATCATTGTTAGATGTACGATCGAAGTGTGTGGTACCGCGGTTGTAGGAAGAATGTCTGGTGATGCATGGTGGAATGATGAAATTAAGGCTGCCCAAAAAGCGAAAAAGAAGCTTGCAGGAGAACTTTGAACATTGGAGGTCTTAACAATGAGGAAAGAAATGTACGTATAAATAGTTACAGACACAAAAACAGGATACTCAAACGATTAATTAAGGAACGTAAAGATAAAATTAGAGCAGAAGAAAAGATGAAAATACAAACTGACTTTGAAGGAAGCAAGAAACTGCTATATAAAAAATTAAAGGAAACAAAAGTACAGATTTTAACGACGTGAAAAATAGTAATGGCGAAATGCTATATGATGCAGACTGAATACTAGACGTTTTCAGAGACTATTTTAGGGAACGATTCGAAGGTGAAGCTATAGGACACCACAACCGCGATGTTGAACACGATGAGTTAGAAAACTCAATTCAAAAAGTCCATATCACTGAGGTTAGGGATATAATTAAGAACTTGAAAAACGGTAAGGCTGCCGGGGTAGACTGTATTAACGCTGAAATACTTAAACACGGTGGCGAGTACATACTAACCACATAGACACCCAGACGATTGGAAAACAGCGATTATCGTACCAATATACAAAAGAAAGGGAGATAAAAGCGACTTTAATAATTATAGAGGGATTAGCTTATTAAGCACCGTAAGTAAAATATACTCAAAAATACTTATTCGTAGAGAAATGAAAATAACAGAAGCAAAGATTGGGGCAGACAAACTGAGTTTTCGCCAGGAAGGTCATCTACGGATCAAATATTTAGCTTAAGGCAAATTACAGAAAAAAGTTTGCGAATAGGAAAAAAACTTTTCTGTGCATTTGTTGACCTAGAAAAAACTTTTGACAAGGTAGAAAGAAGTAAACTTTGGGAAGTCCTGAAAGAGTATGGAGTCAATGGATAGCTCCTACAAGCTATAAAAACAATATATACGGGTAGCAAAAGCACGTGTAAGGATAAATGGGAATGCAAGTGACTGTTTCGATATTATTCGAGGAGTTAGACAAGGATGTGTTATGTCTTTATGGTTATTTATATTATTTATGGACAAGTATTTAAGAATGGCTCTTTTCAACGAAGAGGGTGTGGATTTTGAAACAGTAAGGATACGTGGGTTAGCGTTCGCAGATGATGAGTTTGTTATAGCAAAGTCAATCGGAGACTTGCAAAGAATGTTGAATAAACTGAATGCAAGCATGAAGATCATGTGCCTCAAAATTAACGCAAATAAAACAAAAACTATGATGTTCGAAGGAAAGAGTGAGAAAACACTATGCAATATTGTATTAAATGATGAGAAAATTGAACAAGTTGAGAAGTTCGTATACCTTGGTAGCTTAGTTACTGGGGACGGGAAGATATATGAGGAGTTAGATAGACGCTTAAACGAAAGTAAGAAGGTTATTGGTAGAGCAAGTCCCCTTATCAGAAGTAAAAATATATCAAATAAAGCTAAAATGGCAATACATAATTCTATATTTGTACCGACTGCACTATACGGTAGCGAGACATGGACTCATCAAGAAAAAGATAACAGTAAAATTAACGCAATCGACATGAGATTCATGTGCATAATATGCAGGAAAACTGTGATGGACAAAGTGAGTAACGACATAATTCTCAAAGAATGTGGTGCAGAAGAGATATTGTTAGACACATGGGAAAGAAATCGGTTAAGATGGTTCGGGAATGTTGAGAGAATGCCAAATGAACGACTAAAGAAACAAGTGTATCAATGTAAAGTAAATAGCAGCGTGCCCAGAGGCAGGCAGTGGAAAAATTGTTAGAATGTGTGAATGAGACCCTAGTTAGAAGAGACATAAGAAGCCAAAGAAACACGAGAGCCTGAATGAAAAAATGCATGGAAATAAAAGAAGCTAGAGAAGTATGCCAGGAGAGAAAAATATGGCGACAAATAGTAGATAAAAAGAGTGTCAGTAGAGTGAATGACGCCTGAAACAAACGACCTTGGATAATAATGGAGCCAAGTGGGGAACCTTACATGACGACTTTGTGTGGATCTTCACTTGGGGTGATTGCTAAAGAGATTGATCAGCAACTTGGGTCGGAGCAGTGCTACGAAACAAACGTGTTATTTAAATAAATATCACGAGAATTCTGGATCAATATAAAAATTTTATATCTCTTCCTCGCATTACTCCCTTCCTCACCGAGTGACTCATGCCTACCCCGAAAAGGAAACGGGTTAAGGGTGTAACAATAATAATAAAGTCCATTTTCTTTGATTCAAGATTTTTTGTCTGACCCTCGACAGTTGTATTAAAACAGGCTTACAAGAAAGAGAATATGTGTTTTTATGAAACATATGTAAACTATTAATTTATTTGGTTAGAAATCCATTTATTTATACTGGCAGAAGCTCTTAAAAAGTCTTCATCACTCTTCAAGTGCGCAATTTAATAAGGAATTTCAATATTTTGTAAAGTAGATAAATACACCGTAGTATTTCCGATGAATAACCAAATAGCTTGAAAACTATGTTTTTCTAGTATTTTCAGTTTGCAACATTCATTTATACACTTCAGGATTGTTTAAACAAGTTCAGAATTGTTATAATAGACATGTCCGTTCTTTAAATGGGTTAGAAAATTCGTTTTATTTTCAAAATGACATCGTTTTGTACTTCTTGTTGATAAATAATTTTTTAAACAATAAAAAATGATCTAAAATATTAGAAATAATTCGGATTATTGATGTCTAAAAAAATATCACTTGTATAACTCAATAGCAACAAAAAAACACATTTCTGTAATGATCTGCACTTGCAAGATACATTTAAACACATTAATTAATATTGAATGCAGATACTTTTCGATCCATTTGTTTGCATAATCGTAATTTATTGTAATTTAATGCCCTCGTTGTTGAAAAACATTATTTTTCAAATGTTTTTACGACGATTACCACCTACAAATATGTTAAGAACAATAAATAAATATTTAAACGTACTTAGATTATTAAAAACTTAATGAATACATAATAAAAATTATTTTAAAATTTTTTAAGGCGTTTTGTGTTAAATATTTTTTCTCAAGAAATAAAAACTTCAAAAGCTTGTATCAGAGTAATTTTTTTAAACTTTTCCCTGTTTTCAATATATGAATTAGAAGGTATAATAACATTAAGGTAGATTTCAAAAATAATGCAATTATTAGCTGCGCCCTGTGGCGACGGTTTTGGCGCCGCGAACAGCCCGCTGCCATTAATACTATGTTTCGAGAACAAACGGAAATTCCATAAAAGTTATATATTGCATAATACTGGAATGAAGTCAAAATACAATTTTAAGGATTTATCGTAGAATTAGGGGGTTTGAAAAATGTAAAGCCGAAAGTAAAATTTGCGGTAAACTCGAAAAAAATTCTTGGAAAGTAAAATAGAAACAACAAACTGAATACATTACATCGAAACTAAAGCTTAAGGAAAACTCTAAATGCGAAAAAAAGAATTAAAAACTAAAAAACATAAAATGAAAACGGCGTTTTCGAATTTTAAAACATAAAACGCGAACAGATAATGTTAGTTGTTTATAATAATAAAAATTATGCTCCAGCCATTGAATCCGATGTTTAGAATTTTGAAATCAGTCGTGAAATTTTGATATAACCTGCAAAAAGACGTGAAAATTTTGAAATTTATATTGTAGATTTCAA
>NC_046664.1:91481503-91482964 GCF_010883055.1 Belonocnema kinseyi
GTAGAATGCTGCGTCTTTGCAGACACATCTATCGATGAGCAGGTTCTCCCGACATCCGGCTACGCCTTTCTTTGAGCCTCGTTGTTCATACATTTCTTGCCATCACCAACCACTCTGGAATCGGCTCTTCCGACTTCAAAAATGACGTGAAAATACGGGCCAAATGCTGATGGGTTGAAGAAAACTTCTTCCACCAGAAGGTTTTGATACAATCTGATCCCGGTGCAGAATACTTCTTCATCCCTCTTAATACTTTCTTCGCCTCCTCGGTAGTGATGGGTGGGCATTCTTTATCAGGTGTTATGAGGGCAACACATAACTCCTTGAAGTTGTTTATATTTTCTGAGTCTTCTTCCAGTCTATGCTGAACTTCGTAGACTTCTCTTCAAAATACTTCGATCTCCTCTGGTTTGGGTGGGTGTTCGACAGTAACTGGAGGGTCTTGGAAGAGTCGAGATGGGTCAGAGAGAAACTGTTGATTTTCTCTGACCCATCTCTCCCTCCGCTCTAGATTTCTCTTAGCGTCAGATAGTATCCGTATTCTCTCAACAATATGCTGCCTGGTGGTCAGCAGCTTTGACTTGTTAAGTGTGTGATAACGGGTCCGGAGTTCGTGCGCGAACTTTCGAACCTTGGCGGTAAAATTCCTGCCAGATGTGGTGTAGTCAATCACACATTGAATGCGGGACGCGTACTGTCTTGCCCAGCCTATCTTTATGGCAAGTTGATGCATTCGTCTTTTGGTCTTATGATCAGCCGTTGGCTTTGTTTTACGGTTCGCATCGGCCAAAGCTCTCGCTGCATTATACACACAATAATTGATACAAACTACATCTTTTATACTGCTGCGAATTGAACCTGTATTCCTATAATATCTATGTTACTGACGTGGTCTAAGGAAAGAATGCCGAGCTTCAGAATTTGACCACTACATGGCTGCCTAGAAACTTCTTTCTCACAAGAAAGAAAATCGTTTTAGTTTATATGAGCTGAATACATTCTGTTGATTTTGTTTTCTATTCATTCTGTACCCGAAGCTCAGATGACTTTATAATAGATATTTTTATGTTTCTCTGCTTGCTTAAATTAGGAAATATATTCTTGATTCATTTTTTCTGATATTGGAACTAATATTAAAATTATTTCCAAGTAATAAGGGCAACAAAAACAGATTGGGGCAATCGTTGTGCAAATCCTTTTCGCAGAAATGACTTATGTACTGCACGCAGCTTGAGACGTGTGACGATAATTCAAAGATCCGAATTTCCTCAATTAACGAGAAATGCAAGGATATGCTATGTTTGTAGAAAATAATTTAGTAGAGTTTTTTTACAGAAACCTTCAAATGAAACCAGTATCGAAGAAAATGCTATCAGAGTGGAAGAAGATTTATGTGATGACGAAGCTGATAATGATATTGCAGGCAAAGAATCAATTGAAGGCGATCCTGATTTTCTATTG
>NC_046664.1:91483064-91484139 GCF_010883055.1 Belonocnema kinseyi
ACTTTGCGAACCTTCTGTGCCATGAAAAAGATTTTGGCATCCCGGCAGACTGGACTTTCCATCCAACTGCCCATGGAAAAGGACCATGCGATGGAATCTGAGGTAATCTGAAGCGTCTTGATGCAAGAGCCAGCTTGCAACGTTCAACTGAGAATCAGATCTTAACAGCTTACGAGTTATTTGAATGGGGCAGAGAAAACTTGAAGGAAACTGTCGTATTATTCAGTAGCAAAGAAGAGCATGCAGCGATGACAATAAAATTAGCAGATCGATTTAGTAAGGCTGTGACGATACCAGGTACACTCAAATATCATTCGTTCGCTCCGAACTCAAAGGGACAGCAGGATCTGAAACGATTTTCCTATGAGGAGAAAAATGAGGTTTTCCCGAAGCCTAAACGTAATCGAAAGCAGAATAGTACTCCAAGAAAGTGGAAAGCTGGTACGAAGAAGAGGCGAACAGCATAAAGAGGTTGTGTAGTGAGAGGCAAGGGGACTCACAAAAATCAAGCACCCCATAAAGTGAGAGACGAGAGGACTCACTAAAATCAAGCACCCCAGAAAGTGAGAGGCGAGGAGACTCACTAAAATTAAGCACCCCGAATCATCTTGCAGATAAAAGGAGTCTAAAATCGCACTGTCACCTCCACGTGGTAGGCTCTGGAAACTATAACTTGATAGGATGTAGGCTGACGATAGGCGTTAATTACTAATCCATTAGTACTTTATTTACTCAAACAATTTATACGTGAGAAGTTGGTTGAATCATGTATTTGTTTTAAAAAATTACAAGAGCAATAACCAATTATTGTCGGATAATAAATTATAATAGTGAGGAATCATTTATCTTCAGAAAAATACTGTTCATTTTTAAGAAAGTGCTTTTTACTTAATATTTTTTCATAATAACTTTAAAAATTTTTAACTTCTTCAAACTTACTGGTTAACATTACTGAATAGTCTTTTCCGATGAATTCATGCAATTTTGGATCAATGTGAGTAATACAAAAAAAATGGCATACTTGAAAACTGTTCCGCGGTATGCTGCCGCATAACGCCCGAGTGCGAGCGCGAGG
>NC_046664.1:91484239-91490965 GCF_010883055.1 Belonocnema kinseyi
TTGAGTTGGGGCAGTTGAGGAATAATGCCCCATATATATATATATATATATATATATATATCCTTAACATAAAATCTCTAAACGATATTGTCGATTTCGATTCTCACAATACTCGATTTCATTGCTATATGCGTGCTACATGAGGCGTCAGTGTGCTAGACAGTAAAGGAACGTTACGCGTGTTTTCTTGAAGTTAATGATCCCAACGGAGCTGTCTTGATCTGCGCTTGCTTGGATTTTAGTGACGTTCATTGGCTACGGTGCGCGTCTGTACTTGATTTTTAAATACGTACGCGAACTAGAGCCAATGAGCGACGCACAGTTCAAGCATGCGCAAGTATTTTTGGATCACTGTTGGGAATAATAACACAGCCACGTAAAAAAAAGTGTGCGGATCTGGTAACAATACACGTATTCCTATGGATTTTGGGGAGCTGAATTCAAATTCGGTATCAAAAATCACCCATCATGTCATGGTTGAGCCATAACCACAAAAAATGAGGAAAAATCATGCACTGATGCAAATAAATTTCAAAATATTGCCAGTGATGCAAATTTTCACTTCAAAAACATGTCGACAACTGTGAAGGATCAACCCTTGCCTGATATCGACTTATTTAACATAACTTTACCCAACAGAACCTGACCTCACCTAACCTGAATTAACAGAAATTTATTGAACTACACGTAAAGCTTTGGAAGCATATTTTCCCAGTAGCTAATGTGTGCTACATCGAATGGATCAACTCGAGCCTAACCTAGAAATAAATCTAACCTAGCCTAAACTAACCTAACCTCACGAAACACAATTAAACTAATTGTGTTGTCCCGTTGTCTTTGCGGTACCGTTTGAATCAGCTTGAGCTTAACCTGCAAAGAGGTCAAACTTATCCTAACCTAAAAAAACCTGACCTAACCTAACCTAACTTCACGTAATACAATTAAACTCATTGTGTTGTCCCGTTGTGTTTGCGATACTGTTTCATTTAGCTTCGGCTTAACCTGCACAGAGGTTTAACTTACCTAACCTAACAAAACCTGACCTAACCTAACCTAGCCGAATGAAATTCAACCACACGTGTAGCTATGTAAGCGTACGGTTCACAGTCTTAAATGTGTGCTATATTTAATAGGTTAACAAGTAGAATCTACTTGTAGTTCTAAGTTTCTTCAAATGAGTAATGTGAGTCTAAATTTTTAACCACCTGTAGTACAATGAAATGAATTTTATTGTGTTACAACGGGAACACTTAAGTTAAGTTGTGTTGTGTTAAGCAAAATTTCGTTAGTTTCTGTTAAGTTAGATTCATTTGTAGGTTAAGATCGAGTTAACCTATTAAATATAGCACACATTTAAGACTATGAACCGTACGCTTACATAACTACACGTGTGGTTGAATTTCATTCGGCTAGGTTAGGTTAGGTCAGGTTTTGTTAGTTTAGGATAGGTTAAACCTCTATGTAGGTTAAGCCGAAGCTGAATGAAACGGTACTGCAAACACAACGGGACAATACAATGAGTTTAATTGTGTTACGTGAAGTTAAGTAAGGTTAGGTTAGGTCAGGTTAGGTTTTTTAGGTTAGGATAGGTTTAACATCTTTGCAGGTTAAGCCCAAACTGATTCAAACGGTACCGCAAACACAACGGGATAACACAATCGGTTCAATTGTGTTTCGTGAGGTTAGGTTAGGTTAGGCTAGATTAGATTTATTTCTAGGTTAGGCTCGAGGTGACCCGCAATACAGGTCCTCTGCTTGTTATTTATGATCGAATTCTTATTTCAATTTAAGCATCTCAGCTTGTTATTTATGATCGTATTTTTATTTCAATTTCAGAAAGTACATTTTAAAGCCTTCAAAGCATTTAAACGAGCTATCTGGACCATTAAATATATCTATCTGAGTGCCTGCGGAGAATTTCTCAGAACTTCTCAGAGCCTTGAGAATCTTTAGCATGTAATCTGAGATTTCTATCGGTAGGGTTAGCATTTCTTTAATTACAAGTTAATGTTTAAGTTATTGTTTTTATTAATATAAAACTTAACATTAAATAACATTCCTTTGGTGCGTGGAATTTGTAATAATTTTTGTTACCTAGTCCATTGCTGGTGTAAAATGCGATAACAACTTTTTGAGATTTTGAGGTTAGGAATTAATTTTAGAATATTAGAGCGAACTGCTGGTCGCAGAATTAGATAATTTTTGCCACTTTAATGTAAATAATCCGTCTATCTACAAATATCTATGAAATATTATTTTTTGCTATGAAAAGTTACGAAAATATACTACAAAAACTTCACGAAAGTTAAGCTTTCACTCATTTTTCTTAATACGAAAAAAATACTCCGTGTTTGAAATACATTGAGAATCAGTTAAATATTTGGTACAACTTTCACAAAAATTTCATTTAAACTTGTAAAATTTTTGGTTAAAAAACAGAAACGATTTTAATCAGGATTAAAAGAAAAAATAGATTTTTATGTATTTATTCTACGACTTTTTGATAAATTTTTTAAATGCGAGCAGTTCGCTCTTGAATTGCAAAATGTAATATTAACCTCAAAATTTTAATAAGTTGCTACCGCATCTTATATCAGCAATGAAATTTTATAACAAATTCCATGCTTCACAGGAATAATACTTAATGTTGATGTTTATATTGAATACAAATAATAACTAAAACATTAACTTATAACTAAAAATACACCAATGTTAAACTAACGTTACTTAATATCACACTAACTTTACTCAATATCAGAAAAGTACCATTAAACTCATTGCACTTCCCGTTCACCACAAAAGAGCTGCATAAAATAGGCTTCCAATGTTTTATATGCTTTTAAATAATATATGGTTTAAGGAATGTGGGATTGAATGAATTATGATCAGTTTTATGCATGTATCGGATCTTCATATCTGCCGAAAATTTTGCCAAATACTCAATACTTATTTTATAAAAACACAATTTTGCAAACCTCCAGCAACCGATACATACTATAGGCATGTACGGGCACTTTCATTATCACGCAATGATCGGCAAGAAATTAGATTTTTACCAACTAAAAAGGAAGTTACAACATAATAGTTGAATTCTCAATCAAAAAGTTTTATAATTCTAACAAAAAACACAAATTTTCAACAAAATACAGGAATTTTCAAACAAACAATTCCATTTGTAACTAAAAAAGATCAAGTTTCAATAAAAATATCAAATTTTAAACAAAAATTGAATCATTCCGTTTTTAGCTTATAAAAGTTAATATTCAATAAAAAAAATGAAATTTTCTACAGGTTATTTAAAATTTTAACCAAGACAGGCGAATTTGACACCAAATAGTAAAAGTTTTAACAAAAAGATGAATTTTCAATCACAAAGATTAATTTTCTACTAAAAAAATCTTTCTTAACAAATAATACATTTTTTAACTAAATTAATTTTCAATCCAGGAACAATAATATAAAAAGTATTTAGAATAAGATCGAATTCATTTAAAATCAGGCAGGTTCTACACATTATTTAGCGGAATCTCTCAGCGATTAAAATCGTTTTACAGTAAATTATGTAAAACGTTTTCTCTGATATAAGACACAAAATCGAATTTGGACATCTATGCTAAGAATATTAAAAAACAGATTAATTTTTCACCCATAAAATAATTTTTAACTAAAAAGATGAAGTTTCGATAAAAAATATCAAATTTTAAACAAAAATAGAATAATTCAGTTTTTACTTTTATAAAAGTTAATATTCAATAAAAAAATGAATTTTTCTACAGATTATTTTAATTTTTAATTAAAACAGATTAACTTGACACCGAATAGTAAAAGTTTTAACAGAAAAGATGAATTTTCAATCACAAGGATTAATTGTCTATTAACTTTTTTTTTAAACAAATAATCGAATTTTCAACTATATTAATTTTCAATCCAAGAACAATATTATAAAAAATATTTAAAAAAAGATAAAATTCACTTGAAATCAGGCAAGTTCTACATATTATTTAGCGGAATCTCTCAGCGATTAAAATTGTTTTAATAAATTATGTAAGACGTTTTTTTCCGATCTAAGACAAAAAATCGAATATGGACATCTACTTTAAGAATAATAAAAAACAGATTAATTTTTCACCCGTAAAATAATTCTTAACTAAAAACATGAAGTTTCAATATAAAAAAAATATTTTTTATCAAAAATAGAATAATTCAGTTTTTACTTTATAAAAGTTAATATTCATTTTAAAAAATGAAATTTTCTACAGATTATTTCAAATTTTAATTAAAACAGATGAACTTGACACCGAATAGTAAAAGTTTTAACAAAAAAGATGAATTCTTAATCACAAAGATTAATTTTGCTTTAAAAATTTATTATTTAAAAATAATAGAATTTTCAACTAAATTAATTTTCAATGCAAGAACAAAATTATTAAGAGTATTCAAAACAAATTAGAATTCACTTTGAATCAGGCACGTTCTACACATTATTTAGCAGAATCTCTCAGCGATTAAATTTCTTTTATAGTAAATAACGCAAGACATTCTGATCCAAGACAAAAAATCAAATTTGAATATCTATTTTAAGAATAATAGAAAATAGATTAATTTTTTACCCATAACATTAATTCTTTGCAAGAAACTATTAGTTTTTAACCAACAATGATATAATGACAATTTCCCCTAAAGATATTAATTTTTAACAAACAAACAAAAATCAAAAAACAGTGGAATCCTCAATAAACAAGATAAGATTTTAACAAAGAAAAATAATTTTATGCCGAAAAGACGAATTTTCAAATAAAAAATTAATTTTTAATAACAAAATATAATTTTTCATCCTGAAATTGTACAGTTGAATTTTTAATCAATTTTTAACAAAATAGTTGAACCCTAATCGAAAAGATCAGTTTTCAAACAAATAGTGGAGTTTTCAACCAAAGAAGATAAATTTTTAATTAAAAATATAAAAATAGAAAACCAGAAATAGGATAATTCTTTTTTAGTTAAAAGAATGAATATTTAACGACAAACACTTGAATTTCAACAAATTACTTGAAATTTTACTGAAATAGATGCATATAATCATACACAGTTGAACTTTCAAGCTAACACAAAAAATGGGATAGTTAAATTTTCAGTTAGATAATTTCATTTTTAACAAAACAAAAAAAACGGAATGTGCAACTCAATAGTTTTGTTCTTTATCACAAAGATGAATTTTCAAACAAGAAGACTAATTTCTTACCAAAATAACGAATTTTCGTCGAAATATGTGCATTTTCAAACAAATGGTTGAATTTTCAACTACAAACAGACAATCTTTAACTTCAAGTATAAATTCTCTACCAAAAATGGTATAATCCAATTTTATCTCACATAAATTAATTTTTGACTAACTATAAAGGAACTTTTAACAAAATAGTTGAAGTATCAATCAAAAAGATGAATTTTGAAGGAAGCAGTTTTATATTTCTAAAAAAACATAAATTTTCAAACCAATAGCTCAATTTTTAACTAAAAAAGATCAAGGTTCAATAAAAAACGTCAAATTTTAAATAAAAATAGAATAATGCAGTTTTTAGTTAATAAAAGTTAATATTTAATACAAAAAAATGAAATTTTCTACAGAGTATTAGAAATTTTAACTAAAACAGATGAATTTGACACCAAACAGTACAAGTTTTAACAAAAAAGATTAATTTTTAATCACAAAGGTTCAGTTTCTATTAAAGAAATTTTTTAAATAAATAACAGCATTTTGTAGAAATTCTTCATGTAAGTTGTTGGCTTTAAGGTTAGGTAAATTGATACTAAGTAAGTTGTTTTAAACATTTCGGCACAAAATGGAGGCTTTCATCAGTGAGTTTTATTAAAACTGTGAAAAGTACACAATATCTTGTAGGCACGCAGTTTTACAAATGGAAGCATTATTTTTTTTATTAATATCTTAGTTGTGAACTAATAAAAAATTTAAGTTATTTATTTTCAAATTCTAATTTTTTTTAATTTTATTAAGAGCTATTGATAAATCTTGCAGTACTCTTAAAACATTATTTTATTTTAAAGAAGTACAATTGATGAGAAAACAATAAAAATATAATCGAAAAAGTTTTGTCATCAACTTTTTATTTAATGAAACAATTTTCAATTGAAAAAGTTGTTTACAAACTATTTTTTCAGTGACGTATATGTAATTATATTACATTTTTTATTACCTTATTCCTTTTTTGTTATTTTGCAAAAAATCTGTTTGTACAAAAATTATTATTATTATAAATTGTAAGAAACCTTATACAGATGTAAATTGTTTTCAACTAAATTAATTTTCAATCCCAGAACAATATAATAGAAAGTATTTAGAATAAAATAGAATTCACTTAAAATAAAGCAGGTTCTATACATTATTTAGCAGCATCTCTCAGCGATAAAATTTCTTTTATAGTAAATAACGCAAGACATTTTTTTCCCATATAAAACAATAAAAACTCGAATTTGGACATCTATGTTAAAAAAAATAAAAAACAGATTAATTTTGTACCCATATAATTAATTCTTCCTAAAAAAAGATTAATTTTCAACCAAAAATGATATACGAGGGTAGTTCAATAAGTCCTTAGAATGACCAATACATGGCGCGCGAATCGCTCCAAATCATCTGTTTTCAGTCAGCACCACTCCCGACTAGATATATGGTGCAGTCACAGTCCACATCTTCTGAGTTTACGTGTT
>NC_046664.1:91491065-91504703 GCF_010883055.1 Belonocnema kinseyi
GTAAAACAATCACTGGTGAATATTATGCATCATTATTAGAGCAGCTGAAAGAAGAAATTTAAAAAAACGACCACATTTGGCGAGAAAAAAAATTCTTTTTCACCACGACAACGCCCGAGTTCACACATGCTTCGTTTCAATGGCTAAAATTGAAGAACTAAAATTCTAATTGGTCGAACACACACCGTATTCATCAGATTTAGCCCCCAGTGACTTTTTCTTATTTCCAAACTTGAAAAAATGGCTCGGTGGACAGAGATTTCCAGACAACGAAGACGTCATTGCCTCTGTAAGTGTTTATTTTGAGGAACTTCCGAAAACGCACTTTTCTGAAGAATTAAAAAAACTTAAAAAGCGATTGACCAAGTGTATAGAGCTCCAAGGAGATTATGTTGAAAAATAAAAAAAAATTTACCCAAAAAAAATTGTTTTTATACTTCATTCTAAGGACTTATTGAACTACCCTCGTAATGTAAATTTTCCTGAAAGACATTAATTTTTAATAAACAAAAAAATCAAGAAAATAGTTCAATTCTCAATAAACAAGATAAGATTTTAACAAAGAAAATTAATTTTCCAATAAAAAAAATAATTTTCAATTATAAATATATTTTTTCATCCCAAAATGGTGCAGTTAAATTTTTAATAAAATAGTTAAATCCTCAATCAAAAAGATCAATTTTCAAACTAATATTGGAGTTTTTAACTTAAAAAGATAAATTTTTAACTTAAAATATAAATATATAGAACCCGAAATAGGAATATTCCTTTTTAGCTGAAAGAATTAATATTTAACAACAAACAATTAAATTTTCAAAAAATTAGTTGAAACTTATTAAAATAGATGAATTTGATAACACATAGTCGAAGTTTCAAACAAACAGATGAATTTTCAACCAAGAAGATTAATTTTATATAAAAAAATCTGCCCACACCAACGGCACAATCACGCGGCTCGCAAGTTTGAGCGCGCTTAAGGCGCGCGACAGATGATACTCGCGCTCGGATATTTATTGTTTGAATTTAGAATGGTTTAATAAAACTTTATCAAAAAGATCTCTTTCATACGCCAGTATTTATGGGCGTCTTCATATTCTGAATTGTCTACTTGAGTATAGATTAAGATTCTCGAAGCGCTCTGTAGACTTTGAAATACTTATTCTCATCGTGAAACTCGCGCTGCGCGCTCGATTTCCGACAAACATTTATAAATAGGTTTTGTTGAATCTTTTTTTCTCTCGCAACTTTCGTCGTTTTTCCACACATTTTTATTTTATTTTATATTTTCAATGTTATTTTTCAAGAATAAGACAAAAAGTACGCATCCTATCAAGAAGTGATTATTAACTAATTTGTAGATTTTTTTAGGGATCACAATTTTGGTCAATTCATCTTTTTTCGCATTCTGCATCGGTTGACCACAAAATGGAATTTTTTTATTTTTCATTATTTTTGGGGCAATCAAAATTTGAATTTTCGATTTTTTAAGAAAATCCAAAAATTTGTTATGACAGTCTTATATGGTTTTTAAAAAGCAATGTTTTTCTTCCTTTGACATTTTTTCATCTCTTGCGTTATTTGGCTTAAAATTTTGAATTTCAGTTTTAAAAAATTTTGAAAATCCTATAACTCTGGGAATTTTTTTATCGAAAAAAGTCATTAGGATAAATTATTTGTCCATTTTAATACTATAATTATCCATACACAGAATTTTCAAATTCAGAAAAAGTGATCTCAAAAATTTTAAAAATGCGCTAACTTTTTAAATTTTGATCAAAAATGACTGGTTAACGAACTAGTCCTTTATTTTAGGATCTTAAAAGAGTGTGCCAAAGATGGATTTGATCCGTTCATTTTTTCGAGAGTTATAGTGTTTATGGGCGGACGGCCGGACGGACAGACAGACAGATGCCATCGTAATAACCTGATTTACAGATTCAGGGGGTGTCGAAACGTGGAGATCCATTGAAAAACTGTGATCTCAAATTTCCGACAATTCTGATACTTTCTTAATCATAAATGATGAGAATGTAAAAAGCCGATGTTTAAAACATATAACTGAATTTTCAACACAAAAATATCAATTTGTAATTCAAAATTTCAATGTTTCATCGAAAGTGAGATAGTTAAATTTTTAGTTAAAGAATTTGATTTTTAACAAAAAAGGGAATGTGCAGCTTAATAGTTTTGTTCTTAATCACAAAGATCAATTTTCAACCAAGAAGACTAATTTCTTACCAAAAACACGAATTTTCATCGAAATATGTGCATTTTCAAACAAATGGTTTAATTTTCAACTAAAAAGATCAATTTTTAATTTCAAATATCAATTCTCTACCAAAAATGATATAATCCAATTTTATTTTACATAAATTAATTTTTGACTAGCTATGAAGGAATTTTCAAAAAAATAATTGAACCCTCAATGAAGAAGATCAATTTTCAACCGCGAAGATTAAATTCCTACCTGAAAAAGACGGTTTTAAAGAAACTACATTTTTAACAGAAAAAATCAATCTTTTTTAAATATCATTTTTCTATAAAAAATAGTATAATCGACTTTTTTCCTGAACTAATAAATTTTTCACCAAAAAAGGAATTTTTAACAAACTAATAGAATTCTCGAAAAAAGATGAAATTTCAATTAAGAAGTTTATTTTTCTACCAAAAATGACGGATTTTCAACAAAATGTCAAAATTTTCAACCGAAAATAGTAGAATCGAAATTTCTTTTAAAGAAATTGAGTTTTGACAAACTGGAAAGGAATTTTTTTAAATAACTTAATCCTTAATGAGAAATATTAATTTTGAATCAAGAATTTTACTTTTCTATAAAAAAATTCGAATTTTCTATAAAACCTAGAAAGTTTCAAACAAATACGCACGCCCTGCAGTTATCATCACGAATGTCTTGGCTGAAAATGTAGCGACGGTATGTTAAGGTGGAAATGACACCGTCTTGGCATGCAAAAATGGAACCCTTCGTACCAGACTTCAATTTGGGCGATTTAAGGAAAGCAAACGTTAGCTCACAAGACAATGACTGATCCTACACATTTCTGTGGAAGATACTGTACATTCTCTTGCCGAGGAGCAGTTCACGAAAGTTTTTCTCTTGTGCTTTCTTAATCCGGGCTTTCAGGAGTGAGTACTCGAGATAGATAAGATTTGATGCATTTTGCTCACCCCTAATACTAAAGTCAAGTCCGAGTGTTTCAGCAGCCTCCTCCGCTGCTTTGTACCGAAACGCTCCTTTGCCCACTTCTTCGTGATTCCTCATCATTTTAAGAAAAGGGTCTCTTCCATTTGCAACTCTATGTGCTGTACCCAGAATAATCCTGTTGTGAAGACATTTAAGACTCAATATTCCGCGACCACCTTGGCGGCGTGAGATGTACAGACGCGGAACGGAAGACTTAAGATGCATGCTTTTGTTCATGTGCATAACCTTTCTTGTCCCGATATCAAGGGATCTGAGCCCGTTCTTCGTCCATGGAACTACTCTAAATGAATAGAGTACTACCGGGACGGCAAGCATGTTCGTTGCAGATAGTTTGTTCCTCCCCGACAGTTCAAAAGACCAAATCTGTCGGATGAGAATTACGTATCTGCTTCGAAGAGTATCCTTCATAGATGCCATATCCTGAATGCGGCTCTGTGGCACGCCCAGATATGTATAAGTCTCTCCAGCGCAAAGGTGTCGTATAGCGCTTTTATCAACGAGCTCAGGATCTTCAGGGATGCCATTAAGTTTTCCTCGCTTCAAATAAACCTTGGCGCATTTGTTTAACCCAAATTCCATTCCAATTTCCTTAGCATATCGTTCGACAATCCCCAGAGCTAGATGCAGTTACTCTCTGTTTTTAGCATAGATCTTAGGATCGTCCATGTAAAATACATGAGTGACCTTGTACTTTCGATCTGCAAGTTTGCCGCATAAGTACCCGTCGGAATGGCGAAGTGCTAGAGATAGTGGCAATAATGTAAGGCAAAAGAGGAGTAGGCTCATGGTGTCGCCCTGAAAGACACCTCTCTGAAAGGTGACCTTGTTAGTTGTTACACGATTTTTTCCAGATGAGATAGTAAATCTGGTTTTCTAAAGCGGCATCAATCTCTCTATGCACCCAACTATTTGCGGATGAACCTTTAAGATTTCCAAAAGACAGATGATAGGTCTATGGGAGCTCGAATCGAAAGCTTTCCGATAACCAATCCAGGCCATCGATAGGTCACGCTGGTAAAATGCTGCATCTTTGCAGACACATCTATCTAGAGCAGGTTCTCCCGACATCCGGCTACGCCTTTCTTTGAGCCTCGTTGTTCATACAATTCTTGCCACACAGGTTCAATTGCCCGAACAATCCTATCATGTAGGATACCTGTGAATATCTTATAAACTGTGTTCAGACAAGTTATTGGCCTGTAATTTTTCGGGCCATCTAAGTTGCCTATTTTCGGCAAGAGTATTGTGCGCCCTTCCACCAACCACTCCGGAAGTGGCACTTCCGACTTCAAATATGAAGTGAAAATACGGGCCAAGTGCTGATGGGTTGAAGAAAACTTCTTCCATCAGAAGGTTTTGATACAATCTGGTCCCGGTGCGAAATAGTTCTTCATCCCTCTCAATACTTTTTTTATCTCCTCGGTAGTGGTGAGTGGGCATTCTTTATCAGGTGTTATTAGGGCAACGCATAACGCCTTGAAGATATTTATATTTTCTGAGTCTTCGTCCAGTCTATGCTGCACTTCGTAGACTTCTCTCCAAAATACTTCGACCTCCTATGGTTTGGGTGGGTGTTCGACAGTAACTGGAGGGTCTTGGAAGAGTTGAGATGGGTCAGAGAGAAATTGTTGATTCTCTCTGACCCGCCTCTCCCTCCGCTCTATACTTCTATTAGCGTCAGATAGTATCCGTATTCTCTCAACAATATGCTGACTGATGGTCAGCAGCTTTGACTTGTTAAGTATGTGATAACGTGTCCGGAGTTCGCGCGCGAACTTTCGAACCTTGACGGTAAAATTCCTGCCAGATGTGATGTAGTCAATCAAACACTGAATGCGGGACGCGTACTGTCTTGCCCAGCCTATCTTTATGGCAAGTTGATGCATTCGTCTTTTGGTCTTGTGATCAACCGTTGATTTTGTTTTACGGTTCGCATCGGCCAAAGCTCTCGCTGCATTATACACACAATAATTGATAGCCCAGAGGTCGGATTCTCCAGAAAAACTTGCACGAAGCTCGTCATTAATTTCAGTCAGATCTTTAGGCTTGAGAGAAACCTTGGTGTTGATGTTTCTCCGAGTCATAAAGCATCGCTCTTCCTCTATTGGATGTCTATTCGCGGTTGGTCTTAATGTCGCTTCTCTTTCTCTGTAGCCGGCTTGTACTAGCTGTTTCAGAGTAGTTCAGCATGGTTTCGCAGACGTTGCTGCGAAAAGTGCGATAGCTCTTGGCATTTCTCGCACCACAAAGCATGCAGCCGTGCCATGTAACCCCGTTCAGGGGGCACATTCGCATCGTAGCACTCTAGCAAGTCGTGATTCAGTCGCTCCGTCCACCCAAAGGTCGCGAGATCCCGCCGATCTATCGCAATGAATCCATTTTCATTGGCTCCCTAGCTCTAGATTGTTCGGCATTGTTGGCCGACCCATTGTCGAGAGCTCTGCGCGTTCTGTTGTTCTAAACCGCACTTACTACAACTATGTTTGGTGTTGTCATTGTTGTTCGCACGTGAAGCTAGGGAAAGGGGTTCGTCCATCCGTGTAGAGCCCCGCATGCAAAGATAAGGCTGCGTACTCTGAGAGATCGCCCGGTATCCCAGAGTCACCGTTCCAGACACCTCACCCAGGTGATATTCAGCTTTCGGCACGGTTTTTACACCTCCACTTGGGGATTAATTCCTTCAGGACCACCCCTGGACAATTGTCCGCGACTGCCTATTTATTTTTGTAACCATATTCAGCAGAAGCCCTTGGGACATATATATATATATATATATATATATATATAGTTCGGTTTTGATACCTCTAGAATCAAACCGAAGGGCCTATGACAAAGCCAGCGAACGCGTCCTCGGGTTGCAGATAGAGGGTCCCTGTACCAAGGGTTTCTGCTTCTCGTGAGAACAACAATGATAACACCAAACATAGTTGTAGTAAGTGCGTTTCAAAACAATAGAACGCGCAGGGCTCCTGACAATGGGTCGGTCAAGAATATCGGCCACTCTAGAGCTGGGGAAGCCAATGAAAATGGATTCAATGCGATATATCGGCGGGATCTCGCGACCTTTGGGTGGACGGAGCGACTGAAACACGGCTTGCTAGAGTGTTACGATGCGAGTGTGCCCCCTGAACGGGGTTACATGGCACGGCTGCATGCTCTGTGGTGCGAGAAGCACCAAGAACTATCGCACTTTTCGCAGCAACGTCTGCGAAACCATGCTGAAGTACTCCGAAAAAGGGGCTATGTAAGCAGAACGCCTACTCTACCACAGCTAGAACAAGCCGACAACAGAGAAAGAAAGGCGGTACTAAGACCAACCGCGGGCAGGCATCCAATAAAGGAAGAGCGATGCTTTATGACCCGAAGAAACATCAACACCAAGGTTTCTCTCAAGCCGAAAGATCTGCCTGAAATGAATGACGAGCTTCAAGGACATTTTTCCTGGTAAATCCGACCTCTTGACTATTAATTATTGTGTGTATAATGTACCTAGAACTTTGGCCGATGCGAACCGTAAAACAAAACCAACGGTTGATCATAAGACCAAAATACGAATGCATAAACTTGCCATAAAGATAGGCTGGGCAAGACTGTACGCGTCCCGCATTCAGTGTGTGATTGACTACATCACATCTGGCAGGAATTTTACCTCCAAGATTCAAAAGTTTGAGCGCGAACTCTGAACCCGTTATTATCACACACTTAACAAGTCAAAGCTGCTGACCATCAGGCAGCATATTGTTGAAAGAATACAGATACTATCTGACGCTAAGAGAAGTCTAGAACGGAGGAAGAGGTGAGTCAGAGAAAATCAATAGTTTCTCTCTGTCGGGAGAACCTGCTCATCGCTAGATGTATCTGCAAAGATGCAGCATTCTACCAGCGTGACCTATCGATGGCCTGGATTGATGATCGGAAAGCTTTCGATTCGACCTCCCATAGACTTATCATCTGTCTTTTGGAAATCTTGAAATCATCTGGAAAAAATCGTGTGACAACTAACAAGGTCACCTTTCGGAGAGGTGTCTTTCAGGACGAGACCATGAGCCCACTCCTCTTTTGCCTTACATTATTGCCACTATCTCTAGCACTTCGCCATTACGATGGGTACTTGTGCGGCAAACCTGCAGATCGAAAGTACAAGATCACTCATGTATTTTACATGGACGATCCTAAGATCTATGCTAAAAACAAAGCGCTGGAGAGACTTATACATATCTGGGCGTGCCACAGAGCCGCTTTCAGGATGTGGTATCTATAAAGAATACTCTCCGAAGCAGATACGTACTTCTCATCCGACAGATTTGGTCTTCCGAACTGTCGGGGAGGAAAAAGGTATCTGCAACGAACATGCTTGCCGTCCCGGTAGTACTCTATTCATTTAGAGTAGTTCCATGGACGAAGAACGAGCTCAGATCCCTTGATATCGCGAAATATTGAATCTTGAATGTCTCCACAACAGGATCGTTCTGGGTACAGCACATAGAGTCGGAAATGGAAGAGACCCCCTTCTTAAAATGGTCAGGAAGCATGAAGAAGTGGACAAAGGAGCATTTCTGTACAAAGCAGCGGATTAGGCTGCTGTAACACTCGGACTTAACTTCAGTATTAGGGGTAAGCAAAATGCATCAAATCTTATCTATCTCGCGTACTCACTCCTGAAAGCCCGGATTAAGAAAGCACAAGAGAAAAACTTTCGTGGACTGCTCCTCGATAAGAGGATGCACGGTATTTTCCACAGAAATGTGATGGATCAGTCAATGTCTTGTGAGCTAACGTTTGCTTTCCTTAAGCAACCCGGATTGAAGTCTGGTACAGAGGGTTTCATTTTTGCATGCCAAGACGGTGTCATTTCCACCTTAACATACCATCGCCACATTTTGAGCCAAGACATTCCTGATCATAGCTGCAGAGCAGCGGCACTAGGAGTGCTTTATTACCATCTCTGTCACTCTTACGCATTAACCTTAATCAAGTAGCACACAACAATAACCTGTCAGAGGCCAGCAGAGGGAAAGCCTAGATTTTTCTAGCTAGAAAATCTGGTTACGGACTCGTAAGAGCCAATATTTAGTTTAGGCATAAAGAGACAATTCCTACCCGGGAACTCGTGCTACTTAGAATATGTTAGCATTTTGCAATTGCTGACTTACAGTCAATTGTTTAAACAGTCAACATTTTTTTCAATTAATAAAAATATATAACACATCGATTAGTAGTGACGTGGGAAAAAAATTGTAAAAAAATAATCAGTTTTAGCATATCGCATTATTACAAGTCATTGTCTATTCGAATCCTTTGAAATATTTCTAATAAAAGGAATGAACTTTTTAGTTGAACTTAATTATTCATATTCACATTTTATTTGCACATTTTCAAACGTGACACTTTTCCTAATTTTAAATCAAACACTTAGGTGCTTGTGAGGCACTTCATTTCTTCTTCTTTATTTATAGTGTGTCCTCTAAGGGTCATTAGGAAACGAGTGAGGGAGCGATCGAAAGCGAGAGTGCAAGCGAGAGAGAGAGAGAGCATAAGAAGGTGGACGCATCTTACTCTACTTAACTATTACATAACATTACTTAAAATCTTTACGCTCCAAATCTAAGCGACTTTCGTTTCCTTTTTCTTTCACTTTCTTATACCACCAATTTGCCTTTTTTTAACATGCATTCTTTCATTCTGTCTCATTCGCTACCCTAACACCTTCCAACTTTATAATCCATTCTTCTCCTAATCCATCCTTCCCTAGAATCTTAACCATATTCTCTTGCCAGCTCGTTTCCTAATCAAAATCTTGCTATTGTGGTCCACCTTCTCTCGCCCCAACCCTTTTCTAAATACTTAAGTGCTCCTTTTTTTATCATCTTTTACCATTTATTGTATTTGGATTCCTTAGTCATCCCCCATCTTTCTATTAATTGTCTTTCCCTCTACTTTTTTCCAATTCTTCATAGTTTACTCCAGTCATATCTTCTATGTCTCTAACATTAAAGAACTCCCTCCTTTATTCTTCCCATCTCGTTAATTCGATCGCCCTCCCTCTCCTCTCTTCTACCTCCATCACACACTTTCTCGCCAACTCCCCTCGCTTTCCCTCCCGTAACTTCGCCTCAAACTTCCATGCCCTCTTTCCCGCTCTAATACATAACTTATCCCTTTCTGTTATCCCTTTCTGTTATCCCTTTCTGTTATATGAGCTCTTATGATCTCCATTCGTTTGCAAGATATATCGCAAATATTTAAACTTTTTCACTTCTTCTAACTTTATTCCCTTCCATCTCCCCGTCCATTTTTTCTTCCTTCCCCCTCCTTTTCTAAACCTTATTATCTTTGTCTTTTTTAAATTTATAGTCAGCGTTTTCCCATCTAAATATGTCTCTAATCCTGTAATTAAGCCCGTCATCCCTTCTTCATCCTCTGCCATCAATATTATGTCGTCTGCGTATGGCAGTGTATCTATCTTTTCCATTCCTATCGTAACTCCTCCCCAACCCTTTCTCCTCATTTCTTCTTCCAAGTCTGATATTAAAATATTAAATAAAAGTGGGCTCAGAGGACATCCTTGCCTTACTCCTCTTACCAACCAGAAATTATCTCCTACTTGCTCTATTATCTTTACCCTGCTTTTTCTCTCTAAAAATTTCCGATACTCTCTTTATTAATCCCTGTCTTATCCCCTTTTTCACCATAACTTTTTGTATTTCCCTTCGGCCTAATGAGTCAAACGCCGCCTTTAAGTCCACGAACATTGCCATCATTACCCCTTTTTCCCTTTTAATCCTTTTATTCATTAGATAGTTTAGAACATATATTTTGTCCAATATCCCCATTCCTTTTTTAAACCCTGTCTGATTCGGTGGCTCGATCTTTTTTTCTTCAACTTCTTTCTTCAATCTCTCCGACAAAACAGTTAAATATACTTTATGCAGTTTTGGCATCAGCGCCACGCCCCTATAATCTTCAACCTCCACTCCTTTGCCTTCTTCACTATTGGTATGCCTACTCCTTCTTTCCATAACTCTGGCCATTCCTCTCCTCTCCATTCTCGTTTACGAATTATCCATGCCGATTCCCCTAGTTCCTTCCTTCCATGTTTCCATGCTTCATTTTGAATCTTATTTACACCAGGTGCCTTTCCATACTTCATTATTCATAAAACCTTGACTATTCCTTCCATTGTTATGCCCTCTTCCTCATCTGTTTCTCTATCATATTTTCCTCCCTTCCTAAATTTTCTCTCTACTCCTCCTAGCAAATCCAAATAATATTTTCTCCATTCTACCATTTCTATACCTTGGTTTACTATTTTTCTTTTTTTTTCCTTTCTCTATTCACTACCTCCATGCCTCTTTTTCCGTCCTGGCCTTCTCTGCCTCTTCCTCAAACCTTTTATTCTCTTCCTCTTGCTTTTGATCGCACAACTCAGTATACTCTTTCTTTTTGTCCCTATATTCGTCCCCATTACTTTTTTATTTTCTCCACTTTCTTAATTCCTTTCTGACCTGAATTTTGTTTCTCTTTATAGTCCTCGTCCCATCCACTTCTATGCTCCCTTTACTAACTTCATTTTTGTTTGTGCACTCTAATCCTCTTTTAATTTCTCCTATCATTTTTTCTATATCATTTCTGACCTTTTCTATAAACTGTTCTTTTCCTCACCTTGACTAACCCCCCTTTCTTACACTTGTAACCCTTCTTCTCCTTTTATTCGTATTGTTATTGATTTTTTATCCTTCTAATGTCACTATTAAGGAAAACTGATCCGAATCAATATAATCACCTACCTCTAGTTTCTTAACCTTCTCTCTTATCGCATCATCCACTATCACATTATCAAATACCGTTCTTCTTTTACATCCTGAGCGTATATATTCTGCTTTCTTATCTCCTCGTATATTTCCGTTTGAGATAAACCATCCCAACTTCTCCAGGCTCCTTAACAACTTTTTTCCCTCCTCATTTAGTACCTTATGTATAAATGTTCTTCCTCTCTCTTCTCCTTATTCGTTTCTTCCTCTATCTCCTATTTTCGCATTGAAATCTCCACATATTATAAGCCTAATCGCTTCTTTATTTTCTTCAATTATTTCTTTCATCTCCTCTAATTTCTCCTGCATATCACCGTTCACATAAACCCCCACTTATTTCCACTTCTCTCCTCCCATCTGTACCTCGTCTACTATTAATCCTTTTTTTTTGTTCTTTCCGATCTTTCTTATTTTTCCCTGTTATACATTCGTTCCTTACTTCTATCACCATTCCTCCCATTGCTCCGCCATTTTTATTCTTCCTCTTTGCATTCGCACTTGCCATTTGTACCCTCTTGGTGACCTGCCGCTTACTCTTGCCCATCCCTTTTCATCTAGCCACGTCTCCATAATTATGACTACATCCCATTCTATCAAATTTCTTGTAAACTCCCTATCCTTTCTCTCCGATCCTGCTTTATTCTAGTAATATATCCTCTATTCTTCCCTATTTTCGTTTCTCGTCTCTTTTTCCTTCTTACTATTCCGAATTTCCTTATCTCCCGTTCCTTCTTCACCTGGTTTCCCTAAAAATCATTTCTTACTTTTTCAATCCTTTCTTCATCCCAATCCCACCATACGGTGTCTTCTGCCATGTTTGACCCATTTTCTTCTTCCCTTTTTTCTTTCCTTTTCCGATATTTTCCTTAACTTATACTGCATCTTTCTTTTTACAAATGCCAAATCATCCTCTATTCTCTACGAGCTTCCATATAACATCCTCTCCTCTTTCATAACGTCCCTCTTATGTTCCCATTTCTATAGTCTCACCAGTACCATTCTCTCTCCTCTTCGCTCTGTCCTTCCTACACTTATCACTTCCTCTATCTCTACCTTCCATTCAATCCTTTTTAGTACTTCTGCCACTTCACACTTGTTCTATTTTTCTCAGTCTTTCCTTCTCCATATTCTCACTCTCGCCCCCACTAAGTTCAGCAATTTCCCGCCTAATTTCCTTCTTTATTTCCTCTCCCGTTTTTACCTACTTTTCTTCATAAATCCCCATTATTTCTATCATCACTTCGCGAATTTAGTTCAGTCTTTCCTTTTTCATCAGTACTTCAGTTTCATCTCCGCTTCCTTCAGCTCCCTTACTATTATCATCCTTTCCACAAAACTCTGCTTTTCCGGCGGCGATCTTAACATTTTTGGATATTTCAAGCTCGAAACGATATCTCCCTTCTCTTCATTGCTTCCCCTCAGCCCTCTCTTTTTTTTTAATAAAAGCCTAAATCGCTCCCACGCTTTTTGCTCTTAATCTCTCATTTTCTACAGTTTTCCTGTACTTCCCCCTTGCCTTTGTTTCTTTTATCTTCTCCTTAGGTGTACTAAATACTTCCTGCTCTAAATCCGTTTTCCGCGATGATACTCGCTCCGCTAGCCATTATTGCAATTCAGACGCTCCCGCCTTCTAGCCTTCCCTGCCACTATCTTTCGTCGCCAGCTGGTACCTGTCTTGTCTTTGTCCGTCACTACCCTACCCTGCTACTACCAACCCGATCAACCCCGTCCTCCCACCCTGTCACGAATCTCTGACCAACCTAACCTCAACTTCTACAGAAATCTGTCTCAATCTTCAAAAATATCTTTCTCCCGTTTTCAATTTCACAATCCCTCAATTAATCTCTCACATCCAGACCCTTCTACTCACTTCCACAATCCACCCACAAACACTCAAATTTCCCCACAAATGTCAGAAAAACTCAGCAAAAGATTCCCACTACCTTACACTCTTATGCCGGAAACGGAAGTCCGACGTTTCCGACTAACGACATAAGATACAACAAAAAAAGGACAAGAGTTGTTGTCCCGAAAACAAATATAAATTTGTTAATAAGATTGTTTTTAAAAGACGCGTACTTTCTTTATTAATCGTATATAATAAAATACATTTTTTCGGAAAAATGACACAAGCTAGCATTTTATTTAATAAAATTATTCGCTTTAATTATTTTCTCGGAACCACTTTACGCCAGGGTGCCTTGTTTTGGTTTAAATTGTGAAAAATAACATTGAAAATAAACGAATTACATTGATGGAAAAACGACACGAACTGTAATAAAATGTTTGATACATTTTTTTATAAGATGGCACTTTTTTAAATTATGAAAACAAGAGAATAAAAATACGCATGTTTCTATATAAATGCATATTACGAATTGTAATAACATAAATTTATTGAAATAATAAATTTTTCCGAATAGCTGAGAATCAAAATTAATACAAAGTGCGAAACGAATATTAATGCAATCATGAAAAATAAAAATTTTATTTTATTTTGCGATATCTGAATAAGAAAACGTTTGGGGCGGGGATATACATGAAAATTAAATAAGGGGCCACACACAAAATATGTGATACATTTTTCAGGAAGTTCTGACGCAC
>NC_046664.1:91504713-91513368 GCF_010883055.1 Belonocnema kinseyi
CCGTGATACTTTCTCCATTGGTCTTAACATGGAGAATGATACTTCGGCAGACCCCCACCCTCCCCTAATCGTATCACGTGTTTTGTGAATGACCCCTAAATAACATTTTCAGTGTATTTTTGGATCAACCTAATGTCCCTCCTTCAAATGTTGTAATTTAGAATTGGAATAATAACTATTTTTATTTGTATTTATTGTAATAATGTTTGAAGATACATAGTATATATGTACTTCATAGTGCATAACGCACTGGTTCCATTCAAAGAGGAGGTTCAAGCGTAAGAGTTATGTCTCAAATGGAAAATGTATAAAAGATTCAAAATTCATCGAAATGCAGGTGTTGTGTAGTAAAGGATGCAGTCAATACCGATCCGTCGAAATTGCATAATCGGCGAAACGATACGATTTGCGTGCAGTGAGTACCCCGATTGGGAAAGGTATAGAGTACGGGCACGGCCTGCTTAAAAAATTCAACAGTCGATACGTACTTCCATTGTCGGCGTTCGATTAAGCGACATGCAACGCTCTTACTTGGGCTGTAGTGGTGGTGCAGCCTCTGCAAATCGAGTATCGATCTTCCATCGAGATCGAGAAAGTTTCCAAGAAGCTAGACCTGATACCTGGAGGAAATGGAACATTCAAACGCATGAAGTCGCGAAAGAAGTTCGGCATATTCTCCTTAAGCGGAATATACTTTCCAAGTCTTCTCAAGCATAATGCAAACCATTTTATGTCACTTCTAACTTAATTCTCAATTATTAAGACCTTATATAGACCTTATAACAAACCAGCTGATGATATTTAATAAATAGGAAAATTAATTCATAGCATACTTTACCTAAGTATTATGAAAATAATATGCAATCAGGTGAACAGATGTTACTTATAATCTTAAAGAGATACCGAGTGTATCACACTATTGTGTTAATTTAGGTAAAGGCTCGTTAAATGCTTGTCAAGAGCTCGAATTAACCTTTTCAAGGGGTCATCTGGTGTCTCTGATAAATGGCACTTTTGTAATTATCATCACTACGAAACGATTGTGTCATTTATAATTAAAAATGGTCTGCCACCAACAAACACATTTGCTTTGATAAAAATGAGAGATACCTGTACTAAACCTTGTGACCAAATTAAAATTTGTTATACTAGTATTTACTTTGTATCACATTTGTGGAATTTTCCCCACACTTTTCTAAGGAAAATCGTATTCCGACAAAATCTAGGGAATTCCTCTCACTCACATTGCGACTTTTTCCAAAAATGTGAACATTTTTCCTTTTGGCCTTTTGATAAAATTATCTCATTAGGCAAAATAAATTTATAAAATTAAAGAATAAAAATACTATTAACAATAAAAAATTTGATTTTCAAAACATTTCTGATTTTTATATTCATGACCACAACTTGAACACATAAAGACACAAAAAAAATGACACAGGAGAAACGGAAAATCTTGAAAAGTAGTGCAAGATGCAAAGGCGGAAAAATGAATTGATAGCATTGTAGAGTTTACTAGTAATCTCTGACATTTTACTTCAAATTTGTGATGTTTATCAAAAAGTAACATTATTTATTCCTACTCCAGACCATTTTATTCAGATTTTTTACAATAAAGGCTGAGAAGTACAGTCAAGCCCTTCAATAGCCCTCCCTTCTATTCGCGGGATCTGCTATTTTCACTCAGACGTGAACAAACACAAGCGAAGCGTGCTATAAAGAGTGAGTTCCCACCCACCGTCAGCCCCAAAATCAGCACTATAGAAGAATTTCACTGTATATGAAAAGCGATCATATATTTGTCTCGAGTACTCATTTGTGGAATAATAATAATAATAATAATAATAATTCCACATTTTTAAATAACTTTAGACACGCTCGAAACATTGAATTCTTAGAAATATAAAAAACAACGTTGCATTAAATCACCTTGATTTTCTTAAAATATTCAACAAAATGTTATCAACAATTTCTTCAAAATGCTGCCGCTATCGTTAGTCATTTACCGTTTACCTTTATTTAATTGTGGAACTGAAATGGTTAATCTGCTGAAAATGGCCATTTATCACTTTTAGGTTAAGATATCTCGAAATTTTGACGTAGAGGAAAAAACTGTACAAAGTTTGTCGGCCTGTGTTGTCATTCCACAAATGAGCCCTTGATACAAATATATGATCTATTTTGCTTCCTCATAGAGAAAGCTTTGTAGTGGTACCAATTTCCAAGAATTTGTTGTTCATTTAATTAAACGTTCCTTACTTAAAAATTTCTAATACAATGTTCTAAGCAATGGACCGGATGTTGTGTGCGTATGCATGTGGGGATGCGTGCGTGTGATGTGTGCATGTCACACTTTTTTGTGAACGCGATAACTTGAAGGCGGTTGCAGATTAATTGATGAAATTTGGAGGGCGTGCATCAAACGCCTATTCAAAATTTGATGCAATTAAATTTCGGATCCTTTGCCTAGAGATAAATCGATTTACTTATAATATTGATACATTTTATCAATGAGTAAGGAAGTCATGGCCATTTATATTATTTAAAAAATCGATTTTTATAGTAAAAATGTTCTCAAACATAATTTAAACCGTACCTGGCCTTTCAGGGTCAGAGAAGCTCCAGGCCTCTTTACTCTCAATTCCAGACACTTTATGGTTTTGAAATTTGACCATTTTTTTGTATGGTTATTTTTTTTTGTCTAAATGACCCACAGTATTTTTTAAGACACTATCCAAGGACATGTAAAATAAGCAGTAAGTCAAAATAGTAGACAAGTCAGCAACAGGAAATTTTTGTATGTATGGGGTCATAAATAAAAAATATTCGTTAATTCGAGACAAATCGATTGATTAACATAATTCGTCTTTAACATAATTCAAAGTTCATAGAAGAATTTAAAAGACTCCTTGATTCAAGATGTTTTTATTGACGTTTTTATATTTTGTTAATTTGACTTCCTCTATAAGGAAGCAAACATGTACGATAGGAAAAGTTCTTATCATATGAGCACTGTAAAATTGTAAATACAAACAAAGTGGAAACGCTCGAGATAGAATTCTCTGCTAATTTATTATACTTCTTTTTCTACAATATCTATAATTGAATTCGACAAAATATGGGAATCTTTCCACAAAATGTAGAAGTAATCTGACGCTGGATTAAGGGGGAGGGGGCTGGGCCTCGCTTTTTAAGGGACCTCCAAATTCAGAGGAATTTTTTTTTTATCGTTTATTTCGAATTTATTTATTTCTTCATGTTTAACTTTTTTTCTTGAAACCTACCAAATTTAATTCTTACACCAGAAATATGGAGAATTCGCAAGTGTCTCCATCTGCCACGATTAATACAAACTAATTACTAAAGGTGGTTTCAGACCTCTGCAAGCGAGCGATATATCGAACCTATGCTGAAGTTAATTGGTTCCTTCCCATGGATCTTCAATATCACCAGGGGAACTACCAATCAAGTTCTGCACAGGTTTCTATATATCGCTTGCTTGCAGAGGTCTGAAAGCACCTTAATTATTAATAAGGTTTTCAGCACTGATTTTTAACTGATCATCTGTTGCTTCCTCAATTCTCTCGTGTTTTCATTAACCTGTTTTTTGGATGGATATAATTTATCTCGTACATATTTCGTGAAGAACAATTAAAATGCTGCCTAGAAAGTTTGACAGTGGAGCTTCGAAAAGAAAGCATAAAAAGGAGAGAGAAGTTTTTGAAGCCAAATTGCCGAAATTGACAACATTTTATAAAGTAAATTCTAAAGAAATTGACAAAAATCATCAATTGGGATTGGAAAGTAATGAGAATTCCGAAAAAGTCGAATTTAATAGTTTAGTAAATGAAACTTCCGAAATATCAGGTATGTAAATTATTTCTTTGATTTATTTGCATGATAAGCACGTTCGTTTGCGTGGCTTTTGTTTTCTAGGTTAGTTGTCATTTTCTTCGTAATGGTTTATTTATTGTTATATTTTGTTAGTTTGGCTGCAGACACTGCGACGAAATCAAACTTTCTCATACACCCAGACTAACTTACAATTAAATTCAGGAAAAAATATGTAGTGACAGTTTATAAATTATTCAAATGAAGTAAAAAACTGCCATATAATCCTTTAGATTTTTGAAACTTTAAATCAAATTGAATAATATTTAAGTTTTGGTAAAATAATACATACTCATTGCAGAATGTGAAGATAAGAAAGAAAGCGATGATAGTTGGAAAATAAGCGATGTACAAAATGAATTCGAGATTTTAAATAGCGCAGATGAAAATCCTAAACTACAGACGACGAATTAGACTACATTTACAGGTATAATTTGCATCGCTTAAAAATTTTTTATGTTGAATTTCATGCATGCAACTTGATCTTTACCTTTCCACTTATAATTAAAATGAAGATGTTTTTTTTAGTTTTAAAAAGTAAACTGCTTGTAAATCAATTTTAAAAAGTTTAAATGTAAAAGAATATGGAACAGATTTATTTATGTTCATTTGTAAATTGTAGATGAGGCGAGCAAAGATCCAGCACTATGGTTATGGCCTATGAATGATGATTCTGTTCGTAACATAATCCTAGATAAAGGGTATGAATATTTGCAAAACAACAATAGTAATTTCTCTGCTTCTGTTCGCCAGTACAAACATGAAAAATTGACTAGATCCTTAACTCTGAAGCTTTTCAAACGAACTTTTGCTAATCAGGAAACGCATAAACGTAAGTGGCTGATAAACTCTGAATCTAAGGGAAACGTGTTTTGTTATGCTTGTAAATTATTTTCTAAAAATCACGAAAATACTTTTGTGAAGTTAGGTTTCTCTGATTGGAAGCATGCGCATGAGAAATGTACTGCTCACGAAAATAGTACTGAACACAAGAACTGCATGATTGTTCGGTTTACGCGTTTAAGCAATACACCTCATAGATGATGAATTAATATTGCAAATAAAACCCGAAGTCGAATATTGGAGAAAAATATTAAAACGTTTGGTGGAGGTTGTACGATTTCTGTGTGAACGTGGTCTTGCATTTCATGGAACACATGAAGAATTTGGATCTCCCGATAATGGAAATTATCCAGGGCTTTTGGAACTACTAGCTAAGTTTGATCCAATTTTAGCGAAACACATAGATTTATATGACAATAAAGGTCAGGGTAATGTCTCTTTTTTGTCAAAGACTATATGTGAAGAATTTCTTTATTTGATAGCCAGAAAAGTATTTGATCACATAGTTACAGAAATAATGGAGGCAAAATACTTTGGTCTTATTGCGGACTCAACACCAGATGTTTCTCACGTTGATCAATTGTCTATAATTATTCGTTACTGTTTACATGGCCAAGTGTATGAGAGATTTTTACAATTCTTGCCAATTTCAAGTCACACAGGAGATTTATTGAGTCGAGTAATTTTGAATGTGCTAAGCGATAACGGGATTTGCATTAGTAACTGCAGAGGCCAATCTTACGACAATGCAAGTAACATGTCTGGCAAATATGCTGGAGTACAAGTTCGTATTAAAGAAGTAAATCCACTAGCTTTATATGTTCCATGTACTGCTCACTCTTTAAATTTGGTTGGAACAAGCAGTGTCAATATATGCATTGACGCTATTACTTTTTTTGAATTTGTAGCCGGGCTTTACGCTTTTTTCGTCGCATCTCCACATCGGTGAGAAATATTAATGAACAATTCTGATTCTTCTCTCAAAAGTCTATCAAAAACTAGATGGTCTTGTCACGATGATGCTACTTCTGCTATATTTCGAAACTGCGAAGGGATATATGCCACTCTTTCGGTGTTTGTTGAAAGTAACGACGAAAAGCCTGATGCTCGATTTGAGGCCTCTGTCCTTCAAAGCCAAATGAGAAAACTGGAAATTGCCTTCATGATTGTATTTTGGCATGAGGTTCTTGATCGCTTCAATAAAACTAGCAAATTTCTGCAGACGGTGGAGTTAGACGTTTCCATCGGAAACAGCATGCTCAAGTCTTTAGTTCACTTTTTAGAATCTTTGCCAGATAAGTTCGAAAAAATTGAAGAATCGGCCATGAATTTGTCTAGCTTTGTTGCTAAGCATTATCAGGATGAAAATAAGTGAATTACAATTAAAAGAAGGAAACTGCCAGGTGGTAGTATTCAAACTACCCCAAGTTTAACGGGTAGAGAGAAGTTCAAAACTGGAAGCTTTTTAGTCATGATGGACAAACTGAGAGAAGAAATTGAAAAAAGACGTTCAGCTTATAGCGAGATTGCAGAACTTTTTGGTTTTCTTACGAAGTCACGAGATATTGATTTAAATGAAGTAAAAAGATGCGCAGATAAACTTGCGGAATTTTATCCTGCTGATTTGGAAGACCCATTAGCTTCTGAATTGCATCAGTTTATTCCATTACTGAAATCTGAACACAAAGACAAGGCAAAATTACCAGCGGTAACTATTTTCAAATGGATGTAAACTCTGACACAACATCGATTCTTCCAAATGTTCGTATCGCATTTAGACTCTTCTTATCTGTTCCTGTTACTAGTTGTGAAGTCGAAAGATCTTTTTCACATTATCTAGGATCAAGTCCGTTCGATGATCGACAATGAACGAAAAGCGATTAGTAGGACTTAGTTTATTAACAATAGAAGGAGATCTCCTGAAATCACTGTCTTTTGACGACATAATTGAAGAATTCTCAATGGCAAAAGCGCGAAAGAAAATGTTTCTGCTAGAACATACCGAGTGATATATATAAGTGTAATTTGAATTTATAAATTAAATATCAGTAAATATAAATTATTTATTTATGAAACCGAACAACCATTTCATTTCACCAAGAGTTCTTTGTGCATATAGATTGGTAATAAATAAATTCAAATAAATAAATGTATTTATCATTTTAATTTTAAAAAATATGTAGGGAAGGGGGCCTCGAAAAATTTCTCAGCCCTGGGCCACCGATCGTCTTGATCCGGTTCTGACCCCTACTCAGAAACTGAATATCTCGGAAGCTTAATTGTATGTTATTTTATTTTATTTATTAAATTGCACCTCCATTTCTTCGGACAAGCATAACTTTCTTTGATAAAACTTTTTTGGTCTCAATTTAACAGCACTTCGACTCGGAAGACGAAATTTCTTTTATCTTTAAACACTGTGATTTAGATTTTACGAAATGTTTTTTCGCGCTTTTTATATTTAAATATGCGAATTTTTTGTAAATGATATTATTACTATATGAAATAAACTTTCTAAATTATAAGAACAATGCATCAAATTACTGTTTTTGTTTTTCAAAGAAAATTGTAGAAAATTTGCTTTAAAAATTCTTGTGAAATCTTCCGAAACTTGCAGAATATATTCTAAAAAAACTTGGCGGTTTCCCCAAAAAACATGATAAAAGAAATTACGCAAAAGTGGGGAGTTTTCACCAATAATATTATTAAGAAAAATTTCTCAACATCTCGCAAGTATCCCATAACATTTTTTACGGAGTTTCCCTAAGATAGTTAAGGGGAAAGATTCCCAATTGTAAGGAAATATTCTACAAAAAATGTTGGACAAAGTTTCCAAATTTTAAGAAATATTCCCGATCGTTATTTGGAAATTTTCCCCACAATATTTTGCGAAAATTCCCGAAAATTTAATTTATTTTTCCCCCAAAATATCTTTGAGATAATTTCTGAAAGTTCTTTGAAATTTGGGGTACAATAATTGTGGGGAAAACTCCCAAAAATGTTCTTTTTCTTCAGGGTTTGGCATACCGTCATAAAAACGATCCTCCTAATAAAATAAATCTGCAAGCAGCGATCTTCTGAGGACAAGAAAATACCGGATTTATTTGCTTCTGTTTCCAAATTTCGAGGCTACCTGTAGCGCATTGCACACGCGCCAATATTACGCGCACCTACTAAAAATAACCCGTAAAACTACGATTTCAACATTGCGTACGCTCGACGGAATCCGTTCAATCGAAGTGATCTCGCTCATGAACCGCCTTCAGGCTATAACGCGCGCATTAATTACCTTCGTCATATATAGATTCTCAAATTAATTAACGTATAACGAAACTAGCACTGAACAAGTAACGCTTGTCCCGAAAGTGATTTGGTTTAATAATGGTGTAATCATAAATAAAATAAAAGTATTTTTCGCCACAGTTTTTGGGATTAGTAGTTAAAAATACGTTAGATGTATTTTAAAATTGTGATATGACCTCTCAGCCAAAAAGAAAAAGTATCGTTCCATGTAGGAGACAAGTAATCTGAGACCAATCTGAAAAGGAACTATTTTCGTGCGAGAAGAAATTATTACTTTCCGTTGCCTCTAAAAAATGTCTATTTAGTGAACATAAAGAACAACAATGATGCAACACAAACAAAAATACCACGAAAAAGTATTATTTTATTTAATTCTCCAAATAGACCTTTCTTTATATTGCAATTTTATAACACTACGGGCTGCACTCTCTGCGGGCGAATCCAACGTAAAATAAACATTGGTTGACAAAAATTTGGGTCCATGTTTTTGGTTAGATTTTCAGTAAAATATTGTACTATCTATTTTAGAAATAGAGACGGTAACAAATTAAGGTGGTTGAGCAGGCGGTTAAGAAAGACATAAGAAATGTACCTATTATGTACACCTTTTTAGATTTA
>NC_046664.1:91513468-91517952 GCF_010883055.1 Belonocnema kinseyi
TGCAACGTGGCACGTAATATGGGGAAACAAAAAATAAGGCAAATATGACATGGGGCAAAATGATGAAATGAATAGGGCTATGTCATATGGGTTAACATGGGGTAATATGGCACGTGGAGTCTAAATTTTTGGGAAGGGTAGAAGGAAAAGTGTTAGACGGGATAATGTTGGACATGGGATAATGTGAAACATCGCGTCTATATTTCTTGTCAGGGTAATATTTTTAGTACAATATTGTACTATATCTTTTCAAAGAAATACCCATACAAATGAGGTTTGTTTTTGGTTAGGAAAGTATATATTATACAATATTGTATTATCCTTTCTGAAAACATCTTAGATTTCTGAAATAGCGATGGCAAAATCCTTATATAATATAGAGAGACAATTTAATTGTGATACAATTTCATGTGTGAGAATTTTGTCAACTTTTCATAAAGCTTAAATTAAGCCCATATTTTTTGCTAAAGCAAGAGAAAAGAAACAAAATGAAAAAGAACTTTGAATTTGAATCTACATGCACATAGCATGAAAATCAGATAATTTACAAGTGTCAGAATCTCCTTCGTTAGGGTATGATTCACTAATTGACGTGCATTCATAATTTTAATAATGAGCGGTCGAATGCTTTTTGATCTGACAAAAAAAACGAAATGAGACTATTGTGGAACGCGCTGTAGCCACTGCACTGCCGCGATGCGAAGTTCCGTCCACGCAACGAGCGATGCGTTACCTAATTTCTCACGTGAACGCGACTTCAAATACCGTACACATACAAACGCGCGCAGAGAAAAATCAGATTATGGAACGATCTGTAGTGATTGCAGCATGACTCGGTTCCGTTCACGCAACGAGCATTGCGTTACCTAAGTAAATGCAGCAGCGTAGTTGCATTTACCACTGTCTTCTTCCTAGCACCAAAAACACGTGGCACATGTCGCTTGAGTTTTTCGTGAAAAATCGCCTCTGCAAGCCAAGTGTCAGGTAATACATTTCATGAAACTGATCGCAATCTATTTTACGATTTTATTCATTCTGAAAAATGAGCCTGAGTCTGGATTACATTGTTAATATAGTAATAATACATATCTGTAATAAAATTAGACTTGCAATGCATTTGTAATGCAATTCTAAAACAATCACAATAGTATTTTATCTATAATAAAAGAGCAGTAAAAGAATATAGTTTAAATTCAATTAGAAATTAGTTTTATGGTACAATAATAATTGTTATGGTATCTACCCGACTGATGATTTTAAATTGTCGGTTTTCTCCATGTCAGATTAGAAGATTTCAAAAGGTTTTAAACAAAATTTAAAAACTTCGAGAGTATTCTAAACATTTTAAAACGTTTCAAGGATTTCTCATTAGTAATAGCGAATCTGGACAAATAAATATAATTTTGAATCAGAAACATCAGATAATTTTCGATTAGAAGCATTAAAATTTTGATTCGCAAAAAAGAATTTGGTACAATTATATTATAACTCTGAATCTGAAAAAGGTTTTTTTTTTCAAATTTCCGTCTTCTAAATCAGAACTTATATTATTTTCCAAAATCCTCGGTATATATCAAAAACTCTCTGTTACAAGTAAAATAATAGTTCATTACAGCTCTCTGTCCTGAGGTCCAAATTATAATTATTCGCTAAAAATCTTAGTATCATTTATAATTATTCGCTAAAATTCTCAGTATCATTTATAATTATTCACGGAAATTCTCTGTTCCAAGTCACAATTAAATTTATTTCCAAAAATTTCCTGTAATAAATTAAAGTCAAAATTGTTAATTTTTGCAGAAATTGTTTGTCCCAAATTCAAAATTTAAATGCTTTGTGGAACTTCAATGTCCCAATTATAAAGATTATATTTCTTCACGGAAATTCCGTGTCCTAAGCTCAAAAATATCTCTACTCAAATTCCCTATCCCTCTTAGAATTATAATTATTTTTGAAAATTCCATGTTCCAAATCAGGAAATGTTAATTATTTACGTGATTTTTTAAATGTTTTTTATATATATTCCCTGGCTTAACTCAGAGTTAGAGTAATAAAATATATGAAACCACCTTAATTATGTGCCGAAGAAATTTTGTTTTTAGCCACAGAACAAAGTTACTTAGGGTAGTTTTAAAACTTTCTCTTCGAATAAATTAGAAATTTTCATATTTCAAAGTCAATAATGCCCAACAAAAAAGTCTTTTTGTTTTCAAACATATGCTGCTGTAACTCTTTTATCCGTAGGCATGAATGACAATACACCCTAATGTACACGTGAAGTAAAAAAATAATGGAATATATTAATTCCATGAAATTTTCCAAATTAATTTAGTTTGAACCATCAAAACTTGCATCTTCCATTTTTGATGGAAAAGGAGAAAATTATCAGAACGTGTTGCACATAAATATGCGAAACGCTGTGTCGAGCTTGGAAAGTAAGGGAGAAGCGATTCGTTGTCCCTGAGGTGGCCATTGAGATACCGACCGCGAAATATGATGGTTGAGGAAATACCGAGTACGAAAAGCCCGAACGTAGGTAATGAAAACCTCTATGAAGCTGTTTACAGATTAAACAATTTTAAGAAAATATTATTGTCGTACAATTTTATTAAAAATACTATATGAAAACACTGTATTATGAGTGGCAATAAAAATATTTTTCTAAAATTATTACGAAAATTTTGGCAAATGCTTCCAAAATCACAGGCACATGTTATCGATGAAAAGAGATTCAATTCACGACACACCCATTACATAGGAATCGTTATCAAAGAGTATGCAAAAACATTACTACGCAACGATGAATTGCGCTTATCTGCTAACTCGCGCATGTGTCAATATATGAAAGCTTGCTCGTCGACTGTCTCTTGTGAGTCTACAGTCTACACATGAGTGCATACAGCAGGGAAACTTGAACTTGAATTCAGTAATCATCCAGTTACGCGTTTCCAAGTGATGATAAGGCCTAAGCGACTGCACATATCATTTATCGATGAATTAAGCTAAGTTATTGAATAATAATAAGCCAGTACTTAATCATTAGGCCAGAAAAAAGTTATAATAACTTACACATAAATATTAAACTATTTTTATGTTGAAAGCATACATCTTTTATCTACTATTATCTATATAATATTTATATAAAAATCTCGGAAAATTTGTTTTCCAGCACATACATAAAATTAATGTAAAATTAGCTTTGTTTCCCCCTATTCTGAGGAAATAATAATATGTAATCACAAGCACGTTTAGTTTTGTACTCTGCTTTGTAGTAATTTATATTGGGGTGGTAAATCATAATGCTTTTCTATATTTGGCTCCTTTTACATGAAATTCAAAAGCTTTCCTATTTCTGAAGATTAGAAGTATCCATACATCTAATTTTCACTGCCTTATATTATTCAATTGATACGAAATTAGCTTTCTCTCATCTGTTGCAAAAACATGGCATAATACCTTTCAATGAATCTGTATTTAAACTTGAAATTCCCTAGCTTTTCGATTTAGATTCATCAATATTTTCCACTTTTTTACATTCGGTCACAGTTTAATTTCAAAAGTTTTCTAATTGTGGTCGTTTTTTATTTTGTATGATTTCAGAGGCTTTAAAATTGAAGGAATTAACTCAAAATGGTGTTCTCCGTTTTTTTATTATGAATGAGTGAACTGCAACACTTCATTGGACTATTTCCATGAGTTTATAAAGAGTAGAATTGCTTTCTAGATTTTTTTTAAATTACCCAAGCAGTGGAAAATAACAAAAAGTTGCAGGAAGGTTGAGTGGAACGACACGCAAATTAAAAAGAAAATCTAAACGCATTCGACCAGGTGACGCGGAAGGCCACGGATGCTTCCGCGAGCCTAGATGCACGCATACAGACATAAATTCGTCTCTATAATATCAAAGAACATCATGCATGTTTGCGTCGATATACGTTCTTAGGTAACGCAAATCGAGCCTGGCTCTAAACTGCATACATACCTCATGGTAGGACACAATAGTATATGTAATACAGACGTGCACTCGCGCTCGTGATGTACTTATACATTTGTATACAGAGTGTCTACTGCATTTGTCATATACATGATTTCATAATTATTATAGAAAAATTTGTAATTCAAACTTTGGAGAAAAATCACATTGTTGTATATGTATCGAAGAAGTTTTTTTTATCCAAGGGAATGAATTTACTTAAATCCTAATTCTTAGCATCAAAAAAAGATTCTTTGACAGCAGCATGTTTTATATGAACTAGACATACATCTTTTCTCGGCCCAAAGAAATCAATTCTATGGATTATTTTCTTAATTAATATAAATATTTCGTACATTGAAGAAAATGATTTCCTTATCTCAAAAGTTCTAGATTCGTTGACATCTGATTAGTCCTTCAAAGAAATATTAATTTGATTTAATGAGATCGATTATTTGAATTGATCAAGACGCATTTAAATCTATTATTTTGTCTGTATACTTGGATCAAG
>NC_046664.1:91518052-91541625 GCF_010883055.1 Belonocnema kinseyi
TACGAATAGTTGACACATTTACACGAATAAAAAATTTCTTTAGTGAAAGGAAATATTAAATTTGATTAGTACAATTAAATTATTTATAGCAAATAAATATGTATTGCAACGAAATAATTATTATTTTAAATTAAACATTTATTAATTTGGTTGGAAAAAGTTTTTGTTTCGATGAAGAATACGAAGGAAACTATTCCAATCAAATATGTATTCCAATAAAATATATATTTCACAACGATAAATGCATATCCATTTAAGTTAAATAAATACATATTTTATTAATGAATTTTGGCATAATTTGTTTCAATTGGATGCTTCTTTAGATTAAACAAATATTTTGTTAAATTCAGTATCGATTCCGGCAGTATCGTGCTTATGCGCTATGAAAAGGTTTGTGCTTCCCGCGGCATCAATTCTCGGAATGCTGTAATCAAGGTGGTTACGATTAAAGATCGACTGTAGTTTATTAAACGCATGCATGTTTTAGGCTAAAAAAATATTTATTATAATTATTGAGATATTTTTTGCTTAAAATATTCAAGATTTTGATGTGGAGAAATAGTTTTTTGAGTTTTTAAGACTTGCTTGACTTTAAAATACACTTCTTTTCATCAATTCGCGATTCACAGTTCAAAGAAATATTCATTCCCATTCATAGCACATTTAATTGGAACAATGAGTAGAATTTATTTATTCACACTCAGTTACCTTAACCCTACCAAAGTTTATTTGGCTGAAATAAATCAATTTTTCAATACAAAGTGGAGATATTTATTTGCTTCAAATAAATATTCATTTAAAAATAATCAGAACTTTCTCTTACTTCAGCCAAGTAAAATTCATTTGGTAAAACCCGTGTGGAAATAGCCCGGTTTAGCCCTGATACAACAAGGTTCCTGGTCGGGGACTGACCGGGCTATGTTTGTTTTTAAAGAGCCTAGCCGTGCGCTGGTTGAAGACTGGCTACCCAAAATTTATGTCAAAACGCAAGTCGGGGACTGATTGGGCTCTGATCGGACAAATTTTATGATCGAATGCTCAGGCGGTAGCTGGCCGGGTGCTGAATGCAAATAATAAAATTGTTAAACTTTGTTTATAACTTAATTACTTTTTCTGATTCCATTAGGAAATGGACGCGTGGATATATATTGGGTGAATATCTTTTTGACACCACAAATTTTAAGGTTTCATGAGTTCAGACTTACAAACAATGCATTTTGTGCCAAAAATTCGATGACACTTCTTTGAAATTCGAACAGTTTTTTTTAAGAAAAAATTCTAAGTTCTATCTTTATAAAAATTTCAAATGTTCAGAAAAAAATTTACATTTTATATTAATCTTAAACGTTATAAAATAGTATAGAACACCTAAAAACCAAACCTTACACGAAAGTTAAAAAAGTTTCATTAAGAAATTTTTAACATTCACGATTAAATTTCTGAGTTCCGTCGTTAAAAATTTTTAATGTCCATAAAAAATTACATTTCCTGTCATTGTAAAAAGTAATATTCCTGTTAAAAGTTCGTGTATTTCATATTTACATAACGTGGCATAATAATAAATTAGAAAAAAACTTAAAATTTGGTACTTTCAACTTTTCTGAACTGCAGCTTATGAGGATGGCTTTTTCAACGAATTTCAACTTGTCGGTTTAGCGCAGTGGTTAGTACTCCCGACTGCTAGACGTTAGATTTAGGTATAGATATCTAGATTCGATACCCCGTAGCGTTAGAAATTTCATTCGTAATTTTTTTAAATTATTACTATTCTTACAGCATTGAGCCATTTCCCTTTCGGGGTAGGCGTGACTTACTCGGTAGGGAAAGGAGTAATGTGGGGAAGGGATAGAGAATTTTCAGACACGTTGGTTCCGCAACACTGCTCCGACCCAGGTTGCTGATCAATCTCTCTAGCAATCGCCCCAAGTGAAGATCCTCACATAGTCGTTATGTAAGGTTCCCCAATTGGTTCCATTAGTGGCCAAAGTCTTTTGTTTAAGGCGTCGTTCACTTTACTGACACTCTTTTTATTAACTATTTGCCGCTATACTTTCCTGTCCTGGCATACTTCTCTAGCTTCTTTATGTCCATGCATTTTTTTATGCAGACTTTCGTGTTTCTGTGACTTCTTAAATCTCTTCTAACTAGGGTCTCATTCACACATTCTAACCATTCTTTCCGCGGTCTACCTGTGGGCACGCTGCCATTTACTTTACCTTGATACACTTGTTTCGTTAGTCGTTCATTTGGCATTCTCTCAACATGCCCGAACCATCTTAACGGATTTCTTTCCCATATGTCTACTAGCGTCTCTTCTGCACCATATTCTTTTAGAATTATCTCGTTACTTACTTTGTCCATCAGAGTTTTCCTGCATTTTATGCACATAAATCTCATGTCAATTGCGTTAATTTTACTGTTATCTTTTTCTTGATGAGTCCATGTCTCGCTACCGTATAGTGCAATCGGTACAAATATAGAATTATGTATTACCATATTAGCTTTATTTGATATATTTTTACTTCTGATAAGTGGACCTGCTCTACCAATAATCTTCTTACCTTCGTTTATGCGTCTATCTAATTCCTCATCTATCTACCCGTCCCTAGTGAATAAGCTACCAAGGTATACGAACTTATCAACTTGTTCAATTCTCTAATCATTTAATAAAATATTGCATATTGTTTTCTCACTCTTTCTTCGAACACCATAGGTTTTGTTTTATTTGCGTTAATTTTGAGGCCCATGCTCTTCATGCTTGTATCTAGTTTATTTAACATTCTTTGTAAGTCTTCGATTGACTCTGCTATAACAACCTTATCATCTGCGAACGCTAACCCACGTACCCTTACTGTTTCGAGATCCGCACCCTCTTCGTCGAAAAGAGCCATTCTTAAACACTTGTCCATAAATAATATAAATAACCATGAAGACATAACGCATCCTTGTCTAACTCCTTGAATAATATCGAAACAGTCACTCACTTTCCCATTCACTCTTACACTCGCTTTGCTACCCGTATATATTGTTTTTATAGCTTGTAGGAGCCATCCATTGAGTCCACACTCTTTCAGGACTTCCCAAAGTTTGCTTCCATCTACCTTGTCAAAAGCTTTTTCTATGTGAACAAATGCACAGAAAACTTTTTTTCCTACTCTGAATCTTTTTTTCTGTTATTTGCCTTAAGCTAAGTATTTGATCCGTACATGACCTTCCTGGCATAAACCCACTTTTGACTTCCCAAATCATTGCTTCTGTTATTTTCATTACCCTACGAATAAGTATTTTTGAGTATATTTTACTTACGGTACGCACAGTCTATGTGGTATGTACTTGCCACCGTGTTTAAGCATTTCAGCGTTAATACCGTCTACACCGGCAGCCTTACGGTTTTTCAAGTTCTTAATTATATCCCTAACCTCAGTGACACAGTCTTTCTCAATTAAATTTTCTATCGCATCGTGTTCAACGTCGCAATTGTGGTGTCCTATAGCTTCATCTCCGAATTGTCTCCTAAAATAGTCTCTGAAAACCTCTAGAATTCCGTCTGCATCATATACCATTTCCCCCCTACTATTTCTCATGTTGACAAATTCTGTACTTTTTTTTCCTTTCATTTTGTTATAAAGCAGTTTCTTGCTTCCTTCAAAGTCGTCTGGTATTTTCATCTCTTCTTATGCTCTAATTGCATCTTTACGTTCCTTAAGTAATCGTATTAGTATCCTGTTTTCGTGTCTATAATCATTTCTACGTCTATTTCTTTCCTCATTGCTAAGACCTGCGATGTTCAAAGTTCTCCTGTATGCTTCTCTCTTTGATTCTTGGGCAACCTGAATTTCATCATTTCACCACGCATCACCAGACATTCTTCCTACAACTGCGGTACCACACACTTCGATCGTACATCTAACATTGATATCGCGTAACTTTGTCCAGGCGCCCTCTATATCTTTGTTTTTTATATGGTCCTCCCTTGTTGCCCTATCTATGCTTTCGATTATCTTATTTCGGAAATCTACTCGCACATCCGGTTTCTATAGATTCTCAATTTTGATTCGCGTCTGTTTTGTTTTCTTGGTTCTCTTTTTTCTCCATCCCCGACCTAAGTTAATTTTTGAGATCAGAAGGTAATTATCAGTATTGCATTCAGGACCCCTCATGACCCTTGTATCTTTGACTAACTCTCTTAGTCTTTCATCCGCAACAACAAAGTTAATTATACTGCAGCTATTTCCTATAGACCAGGTGTTAAGTAGCAAATCGTCATATCGTGTAGATTGTAGTTATAACGTCAGTTCCGCCAAAACTTCACTTAATAAGGGAGGGTTCTTTGTAGTTGGTAGGTTTGAAATTTCTTTTTTATCGTAAAATTATAATAAATTTATATGAATTACTTATCTTTAGGTAAGTTTCCGGATTTCCTGGTAACTGCATAACGAAACACAATTTTAAGAAAGTACATATATTCAAAAGTCAAAATTTTCTATTTGGCTTTTTCCCCAAACCCGAGATACATGACCGGCCTCTTTTAGAGTTTTTACGAAACTGCGACAAAGGACACAAGAGAACGTGAGAGTCGGTTTACAATTACGGCACATCCCACAGCCGTATTGAAACCACGGAGGAGAATTTAAGAAGATCAACTTCTTTAAAGTCCTTTCAAATCCATTGAAACTTTGTAAATACACCGTCTAAGCAGTTTAATTTGATAAAATTTTGCGTATTTTTCAATACACAGCCAAACTTTTCACCAATAAAACAGTTCAATTTTTGAGTTTTCAACTAAGTGCACAGATAAATAAATTAGTTTATAAAATAATTAAATCAAAATATATATATATATATATATATCTTGTTTTGTGCGTGACACCTAAATCTTTGAATTTATAATAAAAAGAGAGATCCCCCCCCCCCCCCCCCCCCCCCCCCCCCCAATATATGTATTTACTCTAAACAGGACTAATAATATTTAAAATCAAAATACGCACAATCATTTAATATTTATTCTTTAAATACCTTTTTTGTCTCTCAACGACTACGTGAAAATAGTTAATGTTGTCTGCGTGCTGGGCGTTTGGAATTTAATATACTAATATACACCAATTCTACGGTAAAGAAGAATGAAATTGATTCCCTAATTCAGTGGCTGATGCTCTTTATACAATTGAAACCCGAATCATATAAATCTAGTAAAGCACCAATTCTTGTGGCAGAATATTAAAATTTGAGATTTTTTCAAATTATAATTTCCTTCATTCGCCAGAACGACAATACAATAATAAATATTTAATAATTTTTGATAAAATATAACAATTACATTTTTTATAAACAAATTCAAAATGTTGGCTCCTTCACATAAAAAAAATGTTTGCACTGGAATTTATGTATTAAAAAATTATTTTATCTAGAATCGCGAAGCAATCCTATTATGTAAACAGTTATCATTAAAGTATACAATTTTTCTTCTGTAAATTGTTAAAAGTTATTATTTTCTGTAATTGATAATACAGTTAATAAATATTAAGAGTGATATTTTTTTAAATTCTAGTTTTTTTAATCTTTTACACTATGTCGCTTATTATACAGTATTTTTTTATCTCAAGGAAATTGATCTGAAAATAGAAATTTTTAATATTTGTAGAAAAAAAATTGTTTACAAACATGAAAATTGTTTAAATAATTTCCAAATATTGTCAAAAAATATAATAACATTAGTTAATTGTGTCATTCATTTAAAAAAAAAAGAACTTTGTACGATTTGCAGGTGAGAATTTTTTTTGAAGCAATGGAAATTATTTAAATAATTAACAAATATGTCAAAATAGAAATTTTACCCCTAGAATTCATTAACAGTATGATTGATGCCGATAAATAATAAGATTTTACAATAACATGATACATATGAACTTGTCACTTATTAAATGGAAATAGTTCATGTTGCGAGAAAATAATACTTTAAACATTCCCTGAGAAGCGACAAAACTTTAATTTACAACATTCGAAAATAAGTATATGTACTTTTTTTATCCAATTTTCCAAAAATCCAGCTTTTCCCATTTAAAAACCCATGTTCAAATTTTAAGAGCAAAAAAAAGGCACGTGTTTATTTTCTCAGATTTAAACAATGGTGTAAAAATTTTACGATTCTTTAAAAAATTATATGGTTTATTATAATTTTAACACTTTGGGATAGTTTAATGCCTGAAGCACATCTCTAAATTTCTCGTTAACCTCAAAAATGAGCTAAATGTTTTCAAATCAAAAAACGCTAAATAATTGAAATGCCGCATCGTAGAATAAAATATAGGGGCTCCTGATAGACGCTCAAGCTCAAAAAGCTGGGGATCCACCCACTCTTTGAGAAATATTCTATATCCCGTTGTATGATGTGGCGGTTCAATCATAAATAAAAGATTGTATGATAATACTTCGAGAGTAAAGACAACTTAAAAGCTGTAAAATACACCCCCGCGGGCCCCATCGCGGTATAACCGCGGAAGAAATAAAAAGAAAAATATCTTAGACTATTTCACAGTTTTAGCGAAAACATTTTGATAAATAAACTTTCAAATTCACCTTATTATAAAAGTTCCTGAAAGAAAGAAAAATTTAAAACAGTAAAATTTCCTATCGAAAAGCAGTTATTTTTCGTTGAATAAGTTGATGCTAATAATTTTGAAAAAAATCATGTTTATTAAACAGCACTAGACTTTTACAGGGGAAAAAAATATAGTATGGAGTATCACAAGTTAAATATGATTTGAGACATAGTATCGAGACGAGTTCTAGTGCTCGCTTGGCAGAGGTAGAAATGTATCTGAAGATTAAAAGGAAGGAATGAAAATTGGTGGAGAGGATACTAGACTATCTCTCATTGGTCATAGAAATTATGAGAGAGGGACAGTAGGCTCTTCTTCTTTCTAAAGTCACAAAATCATGAAATTTCCCAAAATTTAAAGTAAAGGTGACCAAGGGCCCAATGGTACGTATGCATACATACAGCAATAAAGAAAGCTTCCCAAGCTGGGTTAAGATGCGCACATAAGTTCTCGAAAGGATAAACATAAAATAATAAAATGACCCTGTGAACAAATCATTTTAGAAGTGCAACCTTTCAGGTAAAAAAACTTAAGAAAAATATCATAATATATTGTGCTGCGTCAGCATGAAAATAAATGAATGCTCCAAAAGAATTTTCTTTTCATAAAATTGGAATTTTGCATTTTTCGCAAGTACAACGAAAGATACAAAAAGAAATTTAGATAAAGGTTTGCGCATCCATAAAATTTCTACTATAAATTTCTCTTGTTGTTTTGTCATACCTTGCATCGTTTATCAAAAAAATTATATTTTCAGGATAAAAAATTCTTCTGACAACAAAAATGGTTGAGTCCGCATAAAACTCATAGAGTGAAAATTGAAATATCTTAATTAAATAAAAAACTGTAGAATTTTAAAGACGATATTTGTGTTTCTTGGAAAGTAGACGTCAAAATTAACACTGGGAGATTCAGCGACTGGAAGCTAAGAACCAGCCTGATTTGAAATGGGTTCGATCTAAACTAAAAAGACCTCAATTTGAAATAGTTCCCCTCAATTCTAACGAGCACTTCAGACAAAATTCCCGGCACCCTTTTCCGAATTCGTGACTCGAGGTCAGGTGGTGTTCGGACGTTCGAGAAATAATTATCTCTTATGCTGCGTTTCTCCTCCTCCCCTTCACCCGATTTTTTTTGGTCCAACGACGCCTATGCTACGCTATACGAATCGCGAGAATCGAGATACGCGAGGACGAGAGTGTGCCTGTGCACAGAGCATTCGCGGATGTGTGTATTCCCGTCCTACGTAACCATTGCGCGCGCGTGAGTGTTTCACACCTGACTACTGCGCAACTCAAATCCGCGACTCTGAAACTTGCATTATTTTTCATAGAAACGCTCAAAATTGAAATTTATTTTGAATCAGAAAATCCTTGTGGTTGAAATTTGGAATTTAGAAATGATTTTCGCGGGGGAGAATGCACGCTGAAAGGATTGATTTCGCACGTTGAATATCATCTCAGACGGTAGGTTAGTTGATCGCGGGGCCGAGCGAGCGCTGAGCTGACAGTAGGCCGGCGACGTCACAGTGGGCCGGTTGAGCCTTTCTTCGTTCGATTCCGGCAGGCTCTCTATTCATTTTACATGTAGCAAGGTAAATATCAGCGACAACACTGAAAAGTGTTATTTTCGTTTTGCCAACAGTGTCAGTGCGTGTGACATGTTCCTCGTGCTTTCAACGACAGTGATAATTATTTCTCGATTTCAAATATTTTGAATCGAAGTTTGTGAGTTCCTTCGACGACTTTCGTCCTCAACGTTATCCTCAAAGTTTCTCAACGTTGCAAAAAGTTCTCCACAAGAGAATGTCCAGAAAATAGGGTAAAAATGAAAAAGAAAAAAATCCTTGACTTGCGAAAAATACGTCTGCAACTTCCGCAAACGAAATTAATTTCTCTGCAAATTATTGTCTCGACACCTACCCATGTCGCGATGAGCTGCTGATGACTTCCTGCTGGAAAATCGTCGAAGGTCATCCATCATTGGAAAACTGACTCAGGAAGAAATTAGAGAAAATGATAATAGAAAATTTGATGATTTGAAAATGAAGATTGGTGAAGATTTTCGGGAAATCGTCAGGACGTTTTGACCGACTTTGGGAGGCTGTCGGTGCAATGTGATTTTCTGGTTCTCTCGCGAGGCCAACGTCGTCGATAATAATTTTTGAGAGCGCGCCGTCGCGCCAACGCAATGAGGTGCGTCAAGCACCTTGACACGTGAAAAATCACTGGGGGCGAGGTTCGCGAATAACGAGTTTTCGAGAGGTTTTGTATTTCGAAAAACAATTTTCGCGCCCTCGTGCGACCTTGCACGCTTCAACTTTCTGGCACGCGCGAGTTATCATCTGCGACAAACACGCGTTCACCGGTAGCTTTTTCTGCTGTATTGAACATGGAAAATAATCCTGGCGAAAGACAGATCCTGCAGCATGCGTGACACCCTACGGTCCCCAACAAAATTGTATTAATGAAAACAAACATCGAGACTAGGCAGCATGCCTCTTTCAATGTCACAGACGTGTAGAGCAATCCAGTATGTATGCACCATTTTTTATCATAAATCTTTAATGAGGCTACAGGGACTAGTTTGGGAAGTATTTTGAATATCAAGAATCAAAAAATAGTAATTAAATAGATGGAATTCATTTTTGGTATTAATAACAACAAAAATAACAATCATTCTAGGAGTAAATGCAATATGATCAAAGTGACAAGAAGATATAATGTGTATAATGAAACTCAAGTATTGATAAATTATATGCTATCTGATTATTTTTTCTATTTTGTATCCTAATTCTCAAAAAAGAATGTCGCTTTGAAAATAGTGAGAAGTTTGACAAAATCGGTAATCAATGATATAGGCGTTATGGTAGAATCCTTATAATTAGAAAATTTCATTTCAACACCTTTTTTTAACAAGTTCTTTGTACAATTGAATTTAATTAACACTTTAATACCTATTCGCATGGTAAATTATTTGGTCAGTGCAATATTCCTACTTAAGTTACGTCTGAATTATTAACTTGCTCTATAAGTACTAAATACAAAACCAAATTTGTTTAATTTTTAATAAACATAAACGTTCATCTCTTATATTTTCTATTCATACCATTAAATGTAAAAACAAAACTAGAATATGTGAATAAAAAATCCTAAAATGAATAAAGATTCTGAAATATTAAACAATAATATAAAGAAACTACAATTTTAAGGTTTCCTGCGTGGTTTTATTAATTGTTCCCAAGTGAGACTCGATCGACTTTAACTTTTACGGCTCAATTTTAACCCAGAAATGTAATTCTGAGATTGTAATGCTGATCTTAGACCAACATTTTCCGTCTCATCTTTTCTATCTTCAAATTGTAGTTACTCAAAATCTCAGTGTATGTTCCTAAATTAAATTTTTTTTATTTGCGTGTAATCTGTGTTTATACATAGTTGAAAAATTATGCATAATCTTCGTTTGCTTTATACAGAGAATGTATAAAACAAAAACCTGGGAATCATTATTTAAAATTTTGAAACTTTATAAAAAGTCCTTTATAAATTTAAAATTTAAGATTATTTTAAGCATTACATGTTTTAAATTAAAAATTTCATGAAAAATTGTACATTTCTAAATGCTTCCAGTTGGAAAATTTTCATTTTAAACGTTTTCTATTTAAAATGTTTAATTTTGAATTTTTTAATTTCAAAATAAAAACATCATATATGATTCTAGTTCGGAAATGGTATAATTTTGAACGTTTAAGCTCTGAAATTATTTATTTCTGAACTCCTTAATACTTGCAATTTCTTACTTTACAAAACTTTAAATTCGAATAGTTACAAATTTGAAGAAATTAAAACATGCACAAATGTAAACAGCCTTCGAGAATTGAGAATTTCAAGAAGGAAAAAATGCACCTGGAGAATCATAAAAATAAGGAAAATATAAGATAACTTTAGTCCTTTTTCTTCCTACTTACAACTTTTTAGTATAAAATGTCAACATTACTTTTCAAACAAAAATATTGTTAAGGAAAACTGAAATCAACCAAACTCTTTAAAAATAATTAATATGTGCATCTCAAACTATCACATTTTTCTTATTACGAGCTATCGGATTGTTTTAAAACGCTTTTATTTAAAAAACCAACTATCATTTTCAGCGATACAAATCATATTTGAAAGCTTTAGGTTTTTTCAAGATCTTATCCATAAAAAATAAATAATATTATTGATTAACAAGTTAGGAGAAGTAATCCGTCAACTTTTTTCATATCGAAATAGTCATTTGTGAGACATTATTTGATATAAGAAAATTTTCCCGCCTTTTTTTAAGCATGTCAAAATCTTCGAAATCCCATACGATACTTTTTTCACAATTGAATCTAATTCTATTATTTAAGATTAAGTACATTTCAAAACAAATCTTATCAATTAATTTTAAGCTAATACTTTAGCATAATTTACAATACATATTACATATATTACACAAACAAGTACTATTTTTCATTATTTGTAATTAATAGATTTTATGGATCTAGATGTCTTCAGAAATGAATTTTTTTTTAGAACCGCGAAAAGTAACGTGTTCGTAAAATAAAAGTAAAAAATGTGAACTTTACTCAATAATTTCCATGGTCTTTTCCATTCTCCTGCCCCTCGCTTGGCTGTTTGTTGCTTAAGATAACTCAATGGAAAATGTATTTACTTTATATTATTAAAATAATAAATTGATAAATAAATATATATAATGGAATAGATTAATGAAAAAATAGTTTCACTGCGGATGAAACTGCAGAACTTTATGATAGAATTTTACGCACGCATGTTACGACAGTACGTGCCTGGATAGGCGCAGTAGATAAGGTGATACGAAAGCATTGTAAGTTGAATGCAGTACTGCTGTTCCACTTAGAATTGAAGCCAATTCAAGATCCGATTGCAACTTCTCAACTTAAAACTAAAGTGGTACATAAAAATCTTGTCTGTGTGAAAGATCCTTTAAATTTTAGATATACAGTAAACCACCAGAAACTATTAATTTCATTTTAAGTAACATTTTATGTAACAATGGCTTTAAGTGTGTAACCTATGAGAGAGAACAAGTCACAAGATGCTATCAAGTAAACTCGTTGGTCAGATCAGTTTCCTGAGTGCTTCTTTAGTGCGAGTAACAAACTATAAAAACAGAGATTAGTGCCGATTTTATTACTTCGGAAGTCGATCCAGTTACCTTTTAGCAAGTGTAACAAGTAATTCTACTCTATCAAATAAAACAATTAGATCTCTTTATTCTCCAATTTGCAGTACTATTTATTATATTTACCACCTTTGTTACTTTTATGTTTTCCTTAATTTAAGTCTGAATTCTTTTTTTTTTAATTTTACGAATTCCAAAAAACTTTGTCTATTGAGGAAGAAAATTATTTATCTCATGTCCTGATGATTATCAAACGTGAATTAAACCAACATATTTAAGATGTGTTATAGCGAGTGTTGGAATCAGCTAATCAGATGTTAAAAGCGAGTAGCCACTTCTTTAATAAAGCGACCACCAGTGAAGTAAATGCAGAATTTCTTACAAAATTAAATTGATGTCTTTTTTTAAACTAAAATTATATAAGTTTCAATTATAAATGGTTTGAGTTTTTAAATTTTCATTTTGGAAGATATCAAATTTAATAGTATTCAGTTCTGGAAGCTAAATTGTATCTAATCTCTGTAATTTATTGGAAAAAACGATATTTGTCACAGTTTCTCCATTTCGGCTCTTCCTTTTTTTATTTGCTAAGTTTTTTTAACTAAGAAAACAACTTAACATTTTAAATTTATGTCTGAGCATTAATGAATTTGACTGAACGAGTTTATGGTATTACTGAATAATTAGTTTTTACGTATACTATTCATTTCACATTTAGTAATTTCCGTATCATTTACAAGAAATCTTGAAAAGATGAATGAAAATCTGTAAATTGACGAGAAGGCAAATAAAGTTTCTAAGTGGCTCACTACTGATGTATAATCCCTGCACAACCGATTGAAAATTCAAAATGTTAAAAATCGATTAGCTTTAGATTGAAACTTTGAAAATTTGAAAATTTTCAATTAAAAGATTAAAAACTCTTTTACTCTAGATACATAACATTCAAAATTGAATAATCATCAGTTAAAAGCCGTTATAGTGAATAATTTTACATTAGAAACGTTCTAAATTGAAGAATTTAATTACTAGTCTTTCTAATTAAATAACCTGAAATTTAAATAAAAGTTAAGCTTGAAACGGTTTAGTTTCAAAATATGAACATTTTTTCAGTGACTATTCTTTTTATTCTGAAAATTTAAAATTTAAATGTATTCCAATTTTTAGGGATATTACTTCAATTCTGAATCTTTGATTGTCAACTGTAAATGATTAAAACGTAAAATCATTCCACTTTGTTTTTGAAATTTAATATTTTTAAGTTTGGAAAGACTCAAAAAATCTACTTTTCCTTAACTACCTTGGAAAGTTGATTAATTAAAAAACTGACTGAAACCTTTAAATTATTCAATTGTTATTTTACTCTCTAATTATAAAAATCACCTTTTTTTCCTAGACTCAGTAGTTTTAACCGGCATATTTACGTATAGCGCGCACCATGTAATTTTAAAGCTCACATATGAAAGCGCGTTTCGATGCATGCGGCTTTCCGCTATGTGTATTTTGCTATATATTTGAATCGAATATCACAACAGATTTGGGGCCGCGAGTATTTTTCCAACAAATTGCGACTCACACATCGAGCTACGTACAAATTTTCGATCAAGCCTGTAATTGCCATTGGAGCTACTACAATTTTGGTACTAAAGGTTTTTTTCAACAGTAAACGCAGTCCAAAAGAAAGCTCCAATCTTCCTTAAAAGGTCGTATATCTTTTAATCGTCTGATGGTCTGTAAGTTTTGTCGGAATTGGTTCGACCAAATATATAAGAGTCAAATGTCGCCTGTTTAAAACTATTTATTGGTTCTTAAGTCTCTAATTCGAAAAAAAACTCTTCCAATGATAACCTATCATCACTTCCTCGTTTACTGTGAGTATATTGTTTCTTACTTATGATATAATTATCAAAAGTGTTAAAAAGCCTTCATTATAATTTTTGATGTATTAGTAATCCACAATCGTTTTTTAGTGTCATTTTAATGAAGTTACAAAAATAAACTTAATTTCTGTACAGTTGAATACATAAGATAATAGTAATATTTTTATTTTTACACTTCATTATTTTTATTTGCATTTTAAATGATTGATTCATGATTAGAAAATGAAAATACTGCATAACTAATTTTTTAAGATTCGATAATGCAGAAGGCAGAATTTCGCAAGAATGATATGCTTTGATTATTTCGGCAATGCTTTTTTTCTCGGTTTCTTTTGTCTACCGACATTAGTGGTTAATGCAGACACCGTCAGTCATGATAAATGATAAAGAATCATACGAGAAAAATGGGTCGATTTATATGTATTTAGGTGCTTCTTGAAAACAAATAATTTATCAATTAATCTTTGTTTCTTTATTCTCAATTTATTGTTTCAATATTAATTACATTATGAAATAAAATATACTGTAATCAAATGTTTTGAAACTGCAATTATTATGCAAAGAAACAATATACTCGCTGAAAGATTTTATTTATACCAACATATTTTGGCAAATGTGCAAATTCACTGTAGAATACACATCTGAAGAACTTTAATAACAAATATTCTTGACCATCGAATTTCAGAGAAACACATTATTTATTATTACCTTTTTATGGCCTTATATTTTTATTGATATTTTCAATGGGAATAAGTTAGGAGCTCATTTTCATTTTATGAGAATGTAAGTATTTGCATTTTTGGCCCTGTAAATTAGAGTGCATTTAGAGAAATTCGATGGGATATAACAAAGAGATTGGGAATTACTTTTTTTGGAAATGGGAGATATTCCGACAATAATGAGTTGAAATTGCACGAACTTTAAATATCTGAAGCTGAATCTACATTCCAAATACACGACTCTGGTGTGAGAAGATAGCCAATTAGAATCATGTATGCAGGACTTTAGTTCTAGTGAAACGTAAGGGATAATGGTAAAGTTTCTTAATTACAAATTCAAGATGTAAAAAAGATATAGGTAGTTTAAGGAAAGCTTCTTTTCGATAATTGTAACGTGTTTCTATAATATTCTTAACACTCAAAAAGTTGTACTCTTACTAAGTTCAAACATTATCTTGAAAAAATAGTAGAACATGTTCATTTAGTATTCCCAATTATGAAGTTGTATACAAAGTTTTTGTTTCTTTTTAACGTAAGTTACTTCATTTGAAATTCGCAGAAGGATGAACAGTGAATAACACTACAGAGTATGAGTTTTAAGTCATTCTAGCAGCTTCACGAAATGTTGAATAATAGTTTCTTGTTTTTGGCTATTGCACATAGAACTTTAACTAAAATTTTGTTCTAAAACCTGTAAATACTTATTTTTTTATTTAAAAACCTGATTATTGAATGATGTATTAGCCCCAATTTCTGTTTCGTTAAGGTAGTTGTCGTGCCAAAAATTAGTCCCGCAGAAGATAAAAGTCGGGCTTATTTTTTAAAAGGATGAGTTATTTTTTCGAGGAAAACATTCCATGCAACTCTACTGTTTCCAATTTTACAAATAAGTAAATAATCTTCAAATATAATTATTTGTTTAAAAACTGTTTACATGAAAAAAAAGTTTCAATTATTTTAACAATTAAAAAAAATTCATTTCAAAATTGGAAAAATTAGAGTTGTAGAAAATGTTTTACCAGAAAAAATAAGCTAGTATTAGATCAAATCGAACCATTTGTCAAAAATTGGTAGGGAAAGATAGTAAGAAAAAATCCAAATGCAGAATTGTTAAAATACATTTTTTTGTCATTTTTAAAATTGTTAGACCCATTTGTTTCTCAACTATGATAAGACTATTTTAATAATTAAACGTAAAAATAATGGTTAATGTATTTGAAAAATAGTTTCATATTATTTTCTCGTGAAGTGAGGTCAAGAATTTCAAACAATTTTGCGCAAAAAAAGAATAATATTCTTATTGAGATTGACGAAACTAAAAATGATATTTTAATAAAAATATTCACATTGCTGAATAATTAATTAAAATTAACATTAAAAACAGTGAAGACTGTTATATTCGTATAGTGCACGTAGCAGTCGTTTAGCAGTCTGAATGACTTTTGATAACCTTGCATCTATTCCACACATTTTTACAATCAAAGTGGTCTAAATATTTTATGAGCGAAAAATATTTAAAAGCAGCCAAAAGTCACCCAGCTACGCAAAACGATTGTAGCGTGCACTATATGAATATAAAAGTTTTCACTCGCTCTAATACCAATTTCAATTAATTTTGCAATAATTTTAATATTTTCATCAAAATCTCATTATTATTTTGGACTATCTCAATAAATAAATGCTTCTTTTCTTGCACAAAAATGTTTAAAATGCTTGAAAACCCCATTTTCCGGCGAAAATCCCATTTTCTTTAATAGATTTAGGATTATTTTTACGCTTTAGTTTTAAAATGGTCTTAAGGCGTATTCGGGAAACGAAAAATAAATCTAATCAGACGGATAATTACCTTTTATTGGCCTCAAATTAAGATAAAATTCACAACAAAAGCATACAAGTTTGCACAAAAAGGTGTCTATCGTTTTCTTTTCTTTAAGTAGTGTCAGAACCTTTCTGTTGTGCTCAATCGAGGCGATTGTGATCGGTTACGTATTTCATTGTTTAATCGAAATTCTTCGAATTTTTTAAATTCCGATTCCAAAATTCGCAATTTTTTGGCATAGCCACCATCGGAAAAGAATCGGCAAGTCACGAAGTGTATAGTTGAAAATGACGCGGGAAAATTTGAAACTGCCGCTTTTATCCAAAATGCGAGTGCGTGTTCTCTAAGTGTGTAACGCAACGTTAACGGCGACTGCAACGTCGGAGCCAAAAATATCTCACGTGCTTTTGACCAAGTTTCGGCGACGGGAGTCAAGTGGGTGATCGGTGAGAGGAGGACGATTCGGTAAGCGAAAATTTGTAGTCAAACACTCTCCTAGTCAATAATAAATATTTTTTGTTTTCTCTTCGGATTCGGAGTGAAATATTACGCGAACCGGCGGTTCGACCGCGAAAAACTGTATACTTGACACTTGCCCTAGTAGCAGCGGCGATCGGCCATGAAAAACAATCGGTCCCGGATGGCCCACGGTTCTATTAACACGGCCCTGTCTACTCAGTTTGACGTTTCACGAAGGCCGCGAAACTCTCTCTCTTCCTTTTGCTCACCTCCTCTGTTTCACTTCCTCACTCTATTTCCCTCTCCGGATCTATACGCATACGCACGAATTACTATACTCGTATGTTCGATTAGCCTTATCGAATTTAAATTTAATTTTCCTACCGCGAAACGTTTTGATGCAAAAAAGTCAGTGTTACCAAATCATGGAAACTAGAAAAAGCTACAATCTATTTTCAAAAAGTTGAATGAGTCGAAATTTCCAGTTAATTTGTAAGTCTGAGATACCCTAAGTTTAACTTCTAGCTTTCAAGATTTACTAGTTTTAAATGCAATGTCTAAAAAATTGAACGATTCAAAATAAGGCATTCAGAATTAATAATTTTTTAATTTGGTAATATTTAGAAGTAAAGGTAAACATTAAAAAAAATCCAAACAGGTTTCAAAATACTTAACATTAAATTTTCCAAGTTGTTAAATGAACAAACAGTGGAGATTCCAATAGCACATTTTGCATCGTGTTTCCTGGACATATAAATATATTCCAACAATCGAATTAAATTCATAATGTAGTGAAATGATCAAATTGCCAGGAAAACATAACCACACACAAAGACTTCTCGAATCGAGATTCATGTTTTGCTGCATCTACGGGTTCATAAATAACAAAATATTATAAGATCTATTGGTTTGTAAAGACGAAAGTTGTATCTCTGTTTTGTGGGTATGTTTGCGGGCTATTTGCGAAATTTTCAGATACGAAAATTTTAATTTTAATTTAATTCATATGCCGTCAATTAATATTACAGCGAATTAATGAATTTATAACTTTTAGTATTACGAGTTCATCGAAAACTAAATACTGAAAGTACTTACATTTACCAAAATAACCAATATTCCCCAGGTCGCAACCATTTTTTTGAATTTATTACCTTTTGTTATAGGAAAGCAACTTCTGTTTCTCAGAGAAAAATACTTCTAAATCTGGCAACATTGTAGTTCTGAATTGTAGCCTGGTAGTGGAAATAATGCTGGATACTCGCTTCAGGAAAATTTTTTATCAAGGCATTGTTACGAACTGAAATATTAATTGTCTAATTCCTTATTTCTACCACAAGAGCAACCGATCCTAAATTATGTCTAATATGTAAAAACGAAAAAGTTTGCTATTTTTTTAATTCAATTTTTTTTGTCGTGGAAATGCTCAAATTTAAACTTATATGGTTTTCAAGAGATGGCATAATTTTAATGAATTTCGAGGTCCCGAATGTCAAACAATGCCGAAAAAGTAATAGCTGAAACAGAAACTTTAGAAAAAAAGAAAATCACCGAAATTTCAAATTGTCGAAAGAAAATTAAACTACCGAAAATGTTTATTCAGAGAGATTTAAAACGCGAATTTTCAAATTCTAGAAATCGTAATATCCAAAAAATAGTAAATTTCCAAAAAATAGTAAATTGCCGAATTATCAAATTCCTGCAAAAATAAAAAAGCGATTTAATATCACACTTACGAATAAATCTCCAACAACAAAATGAAAGGTGATTATATAAAAAAAACCGTTGAATATTTTTTTATTTGCCGGTCTTGGAAAATTCAGCAATTTATATACTATACTTTGCAATTTTAAATTGCCACAATTTTAAGCAATAATTTTTAACTTGCAACGTTGAAATTCGTTATTATATCGTAGAACATCTATATCAGATTATTAGACAATTATACTCTAAAGTTCATTCACTTTTTGTCACTTTTTTACCTAAATTGTCACTCCCATTTTCTTATAAATAATAAAATAATCACGAGGAAACAAGGGTATTCGACATTGAAGTATTGTGAAAATGCAATTGTAACTGTTCTAACACTTGTAAACACAATGCCGTGAAGATAACCAATTAAGCATATTAATAAGATTACGCGTTTTCCATTTTCTGCTCATTAATGTCATTTCATATTCATGTGACTTCTTCCTGGTTTTTCTCACCTCGAGTTTACGTAACAACCGCTGTAATTCAAACGCACTAAAAATTATTCCTATAGATCTAGTGAAAAATGTCTTTGTGATAAATTATAGTTAAGAAAGTATGCAAATTAAGATTATAAGTGAGGTAGGTCGATAAATTCTATCTGTTTTTTCTCGTCTTGTTAAATATAGGAAATTATCTGAGAAATAAATGAACTTCAACTAACAAAACAATACAATATACATTTCGATGTTTTTGTAAATTTGGTACATTTTATGATCTTTTGTGGATTTGTTATTGCTTTATTATTGACTGTATTAAAGTTTCAGCAATTAACATTCGCATTCCCTTTTTAAACTCTATATTCTCTGAAACGAGGTAGACCTTTGTATTTTCAGCTCTTGTATGTCAAGAAAAGTGCTTCCTGAAAAGTGCACTTTTTCTCTGAAATTAGATCGTTTTTAAAAAGAAGAGTAATTTGCGAAAGAAAATTGTGAATTATTAGACTACTTTTTGGTAAGGTTAGAAACATGTATATGTATTTTAATTGTTTTTCTGAAATGAATTCTATCGATCAAATTTCTTGCTAGTGTCTGACTACCTGGAATTTACACTACTTCTTTCAAAAGTCTTGCTTATTCTGCTATACCGACTGAGCCTGGGCGTACTTGAGCTTCCGTTTCAGTTTATATGCATTTCCACGAATGCTTTTTTTGCATTTTCGCTTTTGCATTACCGACTTGAGCCAATCAGCAGAACAAATGCAATTAAAGTATCTACTGCATGACAATAAAATTGTATAGTAGCGCGATACAAATGTATGCACGAAAAAAAAACGCATTGGAAGATGTGCTTCCTACAGATTCGAATATAAAGAAAGAGCAACAATAAGGAAGCTTTAAGGCTAATTTTTAAACCAGTTAATACATATATCTTTATTAAACCTTTTTTAAATAATAATACATGAAGCAATATTTCTTTTGAATTTATTGTTATAAAATATTCTTAAATATATCTGAACTTTAAAATAATTGACTCATTGTTCTCTTAAAACCTAAATTATTCTTGATACATCTTTGTTTGAAAAGTACTTTATTTTATTTTTAACTTAATGACTGTTGCGTGAATTTAAGTCAAGAACGAATTTCATACATTTGCGTTCTCTAACAGTAAATTGTACAGATATTTTTCCATTAAAAAATACTACTTTTCCTGTTTTCATTGTTTACGCAAATTCCTGGAACTTTTTATAATTTGTGCTGAATTTGTTTTGTTTTAATTAACGACAAAGAAGAGTTTAATTAAAAACAAAAACTTACTCTTTTAATGAATATTTATTATTATTATTATTAAACGATTTTTTGTAGTTTTATTCATGCAATCTGTGTAAAGGGTTTAAATCTATGAAAATATGATCACAATCATAAATATATTTAAAACTTATTATTCACTACACAATTTATTATATAAGAGAGAATAACCAATTATTACAATAAATTATATTTTTGGATCGAATGCATTTGAAACCAGCATCTCATAACATTTTTCAGCGACGAAATATGTTTTTTCACGATGTTACGAGTATTTTAATTTTGACGTTCATTAAAAAAAAAAAGAAAAAAATTTCTTTAAAATTCTATAGTTTTCGATCTGACTCAAATATTCTAATCTTACTTGGAATTTGGGGAATTTTACCATCCTCTTTCGAAATACGTGAAAGACAAAGGTTAAAAATTATCAAAGCGGGGACAATTTGTTTGAAAATATAAAAAATCGATTTTCACAAAAAATCACACTTTTATTTTTTGTTAAATTTGGCCTTCTATAAACAATAAATCCTGTGAGGTTTGTATGGGCCTAATCATTTTTGTGAAAATCAGATTTTGTCGCCAAATTAAATTTTAACATCTTTCCTACGAACGACAGATTTAAAAACCCATAATCAAAAATTGCCTCATTTAAAAAAATTCTATAAAACGTCCCTCTCGTTATTTTCTGATATCTTGCATCGTTTGTGAGATGAAATCGAAAATAATACTTTTTGTGGGAAAAGTTCTCGGTTCCAAAAACGGTTTACCCGCTTCAAAATCAAAGGATTTCTTTCTTACCGAAGGACAAATTCGACAAAAAAATTCAACTTTGTTAATTTTAACATTTGTTCCAATTTTCCGAAGAATTTAAAATAATGGACGGAAATCGCTAACTTCTGCGCACACGAAATACTTTACTTTTTCTTCGCTCTTTTCTTTTTTTAAAATACAAGCAATTAAAAATGTTACACAATAGGGTCTAAAATACCCCCTCACCCCTATATAATATACCGTAACGAAAAGCGACGCACAAAGGTTTGGTTAAAAACTCTAGCACACAATTGCATGACTTACGGCGGCCTCTAAAGTCTAAAGGTACACAATTTCGGTGAAGAGGAAAGGTTTTTGAACACCAAAGAGTAGAATCTCAGATTCAAAAATTTTTCATGTCGCAAATTTCGATTTTCACATGTTAGCAAAAATAATTATTTAAACATTATTTTTAGACATATAAATGGCTTTACGTTTGCAATTTGATAATGCAAAAAAATCAAATGTACATCTATGAGAAACACCATTACAGGGGTTCCTAACGTTGCTGAATTCGAATATGTACTCATAATTTTAACATTGCAAATTTAAAGCCATTTATGTGACTAAAAATAATATTTTAAATTAACTATTTTTATACCATTTGAAAATCTAAATTTTCCATATGAATAACATTCTGGGTGTCTGAGATGCTACTCCTTGGTGTTAAAAAACTTTTCCTCTTCACCGAATCATAAACAGTAACTGTAGATGCCAGAATAGTGTTCCTTTCGGGAATAGTGATTTTGTTGAAAAATATTAACATACGCAAGCTCTTTGACAATAGTATATAATAAAAAGAAATGTTTCCTATCCTGATTAAAAAATTAAAAATGTTTATTTATTTATTCATTCTACATGCATGTGTTTTCAGACTTTTACATTTGTTTCCCTTTTCCCCGTTTCACATTTAATACTAAAATACAATTTGTGTAAGTATGTATAGAAATATTATGTTAACAATATTGTTACTAATAACATATTAATTTAAATAGAGTTCCAGTCCCCTTAGCACTACTATAACAGTTTCGTATCTTTTTGATGTTCCTAATAATAATTTGGCATCACTTTTTAAGAAAACATCACTAACTGTAAAGTAAAAACGTTTATTATTAACCACATTAAATAAAATAATGGAAAGATAAAAAAAACACTTCTCACTTGTTTTGAAGATTTTATCAATAATCCATGTTTTTCCGAGCCGAGAAATCAATGTAAGATATTAGCAAACACATTATTGAATAGAAAAGCTTAAAGTCCGCCCTATATAGCGACGGAATTTAAGGTGTAATCAAAAGAAGAAGGCGACGGCGGAAAGTCAGCATCAGCCTGAAAACTTGAAGTCGCACGCTTTGCTGAATAAAGTGCGCCTTCTTTTATTTGCAAACTAAGATCTACAGGGTGGACACGCTGGGGCTTACCAAAATGTATGCAACCCCGCATGCCCTCCCATAAGAATAGCATTAGAGTGTATGACGGGTTGCATATTTTTGGTAAGCCCCAGCGTGTGCACCCGGTATCGCCGGTGCTTAGGAGAATGAACCCGTAAATTATATCGCTGTGAAAAAAACACTTCTTATCATAACGCCATGAAAAAAACTCATCTGTATAAAATGTGATGAACAAAAATATATGTTAGTAAGCACTGTAAAAAAATACATATTGGCAAGCGCTGTGAAAAAACACGTCTTGTATAAATACTGTGGAAAAAACCCGTATAATTGAATGGACGTGATAAAAAACATATTTTAGTAAACCCTGCGAAAAGAAACTCTTTTTAAGAAACGCCGTAAGGAAAAAGTTCACTCGTGGAAACGCCATGAAAAAATATATTTTTGGTGTAAACGCCGTGAAAAAAAACCTTATTTATGAAAATATCGTGATAAGTCACTTATTAAGAGGGCATCGTCAAAAAATACTTATGGAAACGCTCGAGAAGCAAAACTTTTCACATCGTTTCTTCAAGTGAATTATTACTTTTTCCTATTGTTATAATTATAATGGTTTATTATTTTATTAATAATAAAATATTTTATATAATTTTTCATTAAATTCTTGTATTTTTTAGATTAACCCTTTGTTGCAGGTATTTTTCTGTTCAGTGAATTTACTTGAACATTCTTACTCGGGGGTATTTGGGGTCACTAATTTCGAATATGAAGACAAAATTTCGAAAATTTCAATTCAATATGGCGGATGCAAGATGGCGATTTCAAAATTTTGAAAAAAGAGATAAATAAGTTTCAAAATCTCTGCTTCGGGGTTTTTGGGATTGCTGATTACGAATCTGAAGACAAAATTGTGAAATTTTTTATTTAAGAGGGCGGATTCAAGATGGCGATTTCAGCATTTTGAATAAAGAGATATAAGAGCTTGAAACTTTTCACTCGGGGTTTTTTGGGATCGCTGATTACAAATTTGAAGTCAGAATTTGGAAAGATTCAAATTCAAGATAGCAGATTTAAGATGGCGGTTTCAAAATTTCGAAAAAATATATACCAGGTGCACTGTCGGAACTTACCATTTGTGCTAATTGGCATATTGTCATCTGTCAACAATATCCAATACCAAACATTTCAAGTTTCATATGACATCGTGATTTTTTT
>NC_046664.1:91541725-91548970 GCF_010883055.1 Belonocnema kinseyi
AAAATCTATACTCAGGGGGGTTTGTGGTCGCTGATTACGATCGCTGATCTACGATTAGATTCTCGTAATTCTTCAAAAAGATTTCATATGACCAACACTGACACATAAGTTGTGGTTGAAATGTTGATGAAATTTTTAAAATTTACTCCTACTTAGCGTAATCCAAAAATTCCATAAATGCTTACATGCTTGAAATTAAATTATTTAAAATCTCAATTAAGCTTTCGAAGATTCACGTATCAATGTAAACTAAAGTCGAACGGCTAATTTAAATTTTATTTTAGTACCTTGAAATTCGTAAGCAGCATCTCCGAAAACCCCGAGTATAGATTTCAATCTCGAATATCTCTTTTTTCAAAATTTTGGAACCGGCATCTTGAAACCACCATCTTGAATTTGAATATTTATAATTTATGAATTTAGATTCGCAATCAGTGACCTTCAAAACCCCGTAATATCAATTTTAAAAAGAATCGAACGTTTATTTAGCATACTCGCTAGCCATATTGGGCCCGCCATTTTGTTGTTGGAATTTCAGATATCGGATTCATAATCAGCAAACTTAAAAAACCCGTTATACCAATTTTGAAAAGAATCGAAAGTTCATTAGGCATACTCGTCCGCCATATTGGATCCGCAATTTTGTTTTCGGAATTCTTGACATCGGATTCGTAATCAGCGACCTCAAATACCCGTAAGTAATCAAATTTGGTCCATTTTATGAAGATTTTCTGATTTTGGCCACCTTTTTCCGATTTTTGACAACTGTGTAGCAGCGTGAAACACACGATTTTAACTTGATATTTATTTATAGTTTTTTGCATAGTCCACCAATAATACTTTTTTTACGGCAAAATGATTATTATAGTTTTTTTCTTGGAATAAAACAGTTTAATTAAAAGTTTGAATAAATACGATCTTTTTTCACGGCTTTTTCAAAAATAATGTTTTACGATTTTTTCATGAGTAAGGTTTCTTCTCACGGCGCTTATAGGAATAAGGTTTTTTCTCAGCATTTACCGAAATATATTTTTTTCTTAGAATTTTACTAAGATGTGTTCTTCTTCACGGTGTTTTAAAACAATGTTTTTTTTAAGCGACCTAATAAACAACAAAAAAATAAACGTAATTGAAAAAGTTTTTTTTTTCATAGCTTTATTTTGCAGTTTTTTTCATAAGCACCGGCGGTATAATGCGGAGATTCAGGTAGTCATGGCAGACAGTACGTCAGTCGAGATGAATTTTTGTATTGAGTGGACTGAATTTAAAAAGGAAATGCACACAAATTAAGGATACTTTGTATATTAAAATTTTTGCTAGGTACAAATAATTTTTATAAAAATAATATACGGGCTCCAAATAAAATATTTATTTACATAATTAGCATAATGGTACACATAATACAAGATTAAATATAATAACTAACGACCGGATCCATTGCAAACCAGGCAGGGTTCTACACTTCAAATTGTAGAATCTCTCAGGGACGAAATATGTTATTTTTCCGTGGAAATTATTATTATTTGAATTTTGTGCTCCGTTAAAAAAAAAAGAAGTAATCCGCCAAAATATGTCAAAAGGTTAAAAATTAAAAAACTGACGGCTGTTTTTCTGAAAAAATTAAAAAACGATTTTCTAAAAAAAGGCCATCCTCATATTTTTTGCACATTTTTTTTGTAATTTGAACTTTTATAAGAAAAATATCTTGTGTTTTTTATTCTATCTAGATAACTTTTATGATATTATTTATTTAGTTCTTTTGTGATATCTTTCGTCGTTTATGAGAAACATTAAAACATTGTATTTTTAGGGGAAAAAAAATGCAGGCCTCAAAAATAGTGTATCCAGCATAATTCTGATAAAATGTCTCGTATTAGCAGATACTTTTCCAAAATATTTGGGAGAGTAAAAAAGGCGGAGTTTTTCAGCAAATATTTATTTAAATGTTATATTATCTTATATAGTGTTGAACCCAACTTACATATTAGGGTAGGTCGAAAAAAAATTTCGCAACTCAAAATCGCTGCAATAGAAAGAAGTATAGCATATTGGAACCCTAAAAATGAATGTTTAATATGTAACGAAAATAAATATGCAGTTCGTTTAACCGAATTCGAAAAAAATGTTAACAATTTTTCTCTTTTGCAGAATATTTAAGGCTTCTTTAGTTTCAATTATCTTTTTTTCATTCTTGATCGTCAAGAAAGTCTTCCTAATTTTCTAGGGATATTGCAATCTATTATTTTCTAAGAGTTAATTCATATTTAATTCACCCCTGTTTTTGGGAAAAAATTCAGCACCTGTGTAAATAGAAGATGAACTTTTCCATATACTTGAAAACTTCCCAGTGACAAAAATGAACTTGTAAAAAGATCGCCCAGACCCAGGCATCGAAATGGGAAATTCAGGAAATTTGAAATCAATTTATGTTATTATTAATTGAAACAATAATGACAGTTTATGGTTTAACAGTTCCCGAGAATGTGTGGGCTTTCTCGAACAGAAATTAGTTAGAAAAAGAATTAACTAGACCCAGGAATTGAAATGGGAATTACAGTAAATTTTAAGAGGAATTGTTTTTCTATTGTATTTCTGTATGCTAAAAAAGCCAGACATGACCAAAAAATTTTTTAAGCCACGATTTATAAAAATAATATTAATTAATAATGAAATCAGAATATGAAAAATTGCTGTATTAACAATTTCAAATCTTTTTTCATACAGATGTTAGAAATTTTTTCTGAAAACACGGGTGAATTAACTAGGAATTATCTTCTCTAAAATGATTGGTTCAAATATGAGAAAAAATGGATGGCACTCAGACAGGATGGGTCGACTGCGTCGGGCATCGTCTTAGATAAGGCAGTCTTTTCCTATAATATGAAAATAAGTTTTAGTTATTTACATTTTTTTCAGTCTTCTGTCATTCGAGTACATATATTTTTTGATTTATCAATCTTATGTAGTCTAATTCACAAATAAAAAAATTATTCAATAAAACGTTTTATACTTGTTTCGACGCCCTTAATGGAAAGAAAAACCATTCAAATAGTTTGCAATGACAGTAGTTTATTTTCTTACGCTGAAGAAATTATTTGTTAATATAAACGGTGACAACTATTGATTTCAAACTTACAACTACAACTTATTAAAATTCATTGGTCTTATAAGTACAGTTTTTAAATATAAAAATTTTGAAAAAATAATCCGAATATTTTTTCTTTCTATTAAATTTCACCAAAGGTTCTTTGAAAATACAAAACTTGGAAATCAAGAAATATAATGCATGTTATTATAATTTGTAAAAAAATGGAAGCTTAAAATGGTAATGCATTTTTCTATAACTTTGTACATGTAGAAAATGCACTAGAAAGATAAATGAATTTCATAAAGTTCTAATTGCAAAATGTATTTTTAAACTATTTTCTTGGTTAGAGTTCTTGAAAGCAATAATTGTCTCCTTTAATATTAAAAATTATTTTCCCAATTAAGAAAGTCATTTACTACGTAAACTATTTTAATAGTTCTTTTTTTTATTAAATTTAACAAAAAGTTAGTTTCAAAACACAAAATCAGAATAAGGTCGAGTTAAATACTACATGCAGTTTTAATTTGGCGATAAAAATACTAGGTTATAATGCCCAGGTTTTTCTCTCATTGAGAAAATAATTCACTTCTGTGAAATATTTTGTTGATTCTTTTTTCTACTAAATTTTACCAAAAGTTAGTCTTGAAACATGAAATTAGAAGAGTGAGTTATAAATACTACATGCAGTGATAATTTATTGATAACAATAATAGTTTAAAATGCCCAAGCTTTTGCTAAAAAATCTTTACATTCCAAAATGGACTTAAAAGATGATTTGATTAATTTAAAAGAAACAATAATTAATAATTTACTTACTTGGGAAATTTTTCTTGGCGTTACAAATTTGTGAAAATCACTTTTGGCGTAATCTCGATTCGTATCCATCAGCTGGAAAAACGAAATCTTCTTCGCGCATCGCACTCGCGTACACAGTTTGCCATACGCATGAAGATTCAAGCGAGTGCCACCCGCATCTGATGAAATCCATCTCCGTTGGAACGGACTTTCTGCTATGACACACATGATATGAAAAAATTTGATCAGTCATGCAGCTTTTACGTTCATTTTCATCCTGAAAGTAAGACTAAATAAATTTTAAGGTTTTCTTTTTACTTTGTACCCTTTTAAAAAAACAAACACACAATAACTCTTATCACTACCCCAATAACTAAGGAACCCTCCCTGTCTCACAAATACAATGGCTTAGAAATAGATTGGTTTCCGATCAAGTCGAACGACCAATACCATCATTCAAAATAGTCTAACAGTTCATCCTCGTACATTCATCCGTAGTCGAGGATCGATGACTGCGGAGCAAAGAACGAGCCGACCGTGGCGGCGAAAATGATTTTTCTCGTTTCGTTTCCGCCGTTGGCCTCTTTTTCAGCGCTCCGGCCGATAAGCACCGTCGACCAACGAAGCGTGCGTGGTTTAGACAGGGTTAAAAAGTAAAAACTGCGGTGGGAAGAGACGAAAGAGAACCGCAGATTAAAACTAGTCTGGGTTTGGGTTGAGAAGAAGAGAGGGCTCAGGGGTGTGTTCAGTTTCTGTGTTAGTTCTAGGGGTGAATGGTAAAATGGCAAAATGGAAGGGGGGATTATTCGCCCCGAACAGAGATTTTCGCGCGATCTGCTCGTGGTCGCCGACTTTCGCTGATTTAGGAGTAGCCATCGTTATTCCAGGTCCTCCAGACTTTGTCGGGATTTCCTAGTTCACTTTAGGAGTAGTAAAGTTGGCCTATAACAGTGTAGGTGGTCGTTATTACCAACTAACGATGGGTAGGTGGATAACTCGTTCTCCGGAAACTTGTCCGAAAAATATATTTGACCACGAGATTCTTATCGTTGGATGATGTGGAGTATGGGGGAGTCTGAAAAGAGAGAGAGAAAAGGAAGATTAAAGGCGAGGGGAAAAAAGTGAAAGAGACTCGAGGCGCCCGATCCATCCGACCTACACCAACCTTCCGTTTCCCTTTTACGAGGTCCTCGCAGTTCGTATAAATGCACGTACCCAACATTTTACAAACCCATAACTTTAACGATAGGTGCATGTAGGCAGTATTATACCTACGTAGGTCGACGCACTCAATTCGAATTGTTTCTAAATGGCCTCACACTTCGTTCGCTATATCACTTAACTTCTCGCCGGTTTCGCGTTAAATTACAAAGCCACGTGTATGCCCTTTTCTCTTCCTATCTGCGCGTTCGCCTAAGACGCTTTCGTTAATTAAGTAAGACTTCAAATATTTCAGAAAAATTAATCCAAACCAATGTGGCAGTTGGAAGATGTGGTCATATTTCGTAATTTTAAACTGATAATACGCTTAGAAAAAATGTTATTAGGGTGTTTAGTCTAGACCGCTTCAAAAAAAAAAGTTTCTCGAAGAAAAACAGAATGCTAATACTATTTCTTTGGTTCAAGCTGAAGAAATTTCATGTTCGACATATTCGGGTTTTACCAAAATGTGTTCTCAAAAATAATAAAGAAAACATGTTTTTGCACAATAGCAAACATTTTTATTATATTTCAAAAATGTGAATTTGCCAATCCAAAGAAGATATTGTCCGATCGAAAAAAGGTTTTGTAAGTGAAAATTTTGTATGGGTGTGCCACGTACGTGGGGTATTAAAATGCAATCCGAAAAAAAGTTAGAAAACATACGAGCCTGGACTGCCTATCTGAACAATAATTTTTAATTTCCGGTCATTTTTGAGCCATATCACTATCAATTGCTAATTTTCCCCGGTCAATTTTAAAAAATCTAAGGATTTAAATGATTTCGGATTTTTAAAAAAGATTTCAAGAAATTTCTAAACTTTTCAAAAGATTTAAAAGATTTATGATTTTGTAAAAAGATTGTAATCCCGATTATATCGGGACATTTTTTTTAATTCTCTTATCCTATATCAGAATTTAAATTATTTTCAAAATTCCCATTCCATGTCGATAATTCTCTGTTTCATGTAGAGTAATAGTCAACAGTATAATACCTAACAAAAATTTCTCTTCTAAAGTGAAACTAAAATGAAAAATTATAATTCTTTACAGAAATTCCCAGTTCTATCGCAAAATTATAATTCTTTTAGAAAATTCCCTAATCCATGTGAGAATTATGATTCCTTCATGAATTCCGTGTTTCAATACAGAATTAGAGTAATAAAGTGTATGAAGACCACTTTCAATTAGCATATTAGTACATTCGAGAGAGAAATCTCGGGCATTGAATCACATTCCTGCTTATTTCCCGATTTTTTCCGATTTAAACTAATTTTTTATTTTATTTAATTCAATAATTATTATTTCACTGAACATTCAATAAAGAATATACTTTTGAAGGAGGGCTGTTAATTCAATAAACATGTTTGTTCTTGGTGTGGAAAATATGGAGAAATGGTTAGATGGCGGGGCTTTACATTTTTCAAAATATTATACCCCTTTTAGTTTGCATAAATCAACTTTTTTTGTCAAGGCCCGTAACTTATATTTTCTCAAATATCGATTTTTTCGTGTAGTTGAATAAATTTTTCACTGTCAGTTAAAATTGAACTAAATATCTTGAACTTTGATACAAGATTCTAAATTCGACATTTACATACGTGCAAATGGTAATGAGTTACGTAATTGAATCAAATTGAGATCTAAAGAGTGAGACGAACTGACCGACATGAGTCTGAAGTTCCCAACGTTTACAAAAAACGAAAAAAACGAAAAATAAAATATTTGAAAAGTCAAAATGTTTTCATTGTTTATGACAGTATTATGTGCCAAAAGTCCCATCTTAAAGTTTCAGCCCTCTAGCGTATGTGGAACCCACCCCAAATCAACCCCTAGATATAATAAAATTCGTTAAAAATAGACAACTTCGAAAAGTCAAAATGTTTCAAATGATTATTGCTGCATTTAGAGCCAAAAATACCACAAAAAAGTTTCATCCCTCTAGTGCATGTGGAACACACCCTAAATCAACCCCTGCACACTTTAAAATTCGTTAAAAATACACAATTTCGAAAAGTCAAAATGTTTTTAATGATTATCCCTGCATTTAGAGCCAAAATCACCACAAACAAGTTTCATCCCTCTAGTGCATGTGGAACACACCCCAATTCATCCCCTGCACACTATAAAATTCGTTAAAAATACACAATTTCGAAAAGTCA
>NC_046664.1:91549070-91551482 GCF_010883055.1 Belonocnema kinseyi
AAATAAAGAACTTTAGAGCATTTCAATAATTTTAAACAAACTTTTAAGAGTTTAAGAAATTTCGTTAAATTTGGTAGTAGATGACAAAAGAACTTGCAAAATAAATAAAAAAACTATGATTCTGATATATTAAGAAATTCCAATCTAACTTTTTATTATACGAAAACGAGCGCGAAGTGCAACAGCTACCTCGAGCTAAGAAATTAAGAAATTTTGTTAAGATTGCATGGTAAATAACGGTTCAAAAATTTTAAATTGATTTTTTCATTATATGTTATTGTATGTCACCTCACTAATATTTTAAGTTCACTCGAGTTATCCAGAATAATAACAGCAGTTAGTAAGAGCCGTCTGAAAATTTAAGTGTCTCCATGTTTGACTAAGTATTAACAGATTTTATTGAATATAAATGAAAATAATTGTTATTCGTATTTTGTGAGTCGCAATAAAATTTTAACATACCACAATCAAATATTTTGTTTAAATTAAATTTTTTCATTGTATATTAATTAAAGAGTCAAACCTAATTTTTTTCTAGAAACGCCCATTTGATTATTTTCATTTTTATATTAAAATTGATTAACATCTAATTTAAAAAATCTATTTAAAAAATGTTCAGAGATATATTCTTATGAATCTTTATATATCGATTATTTTCATAATCATCTTAAAATATTCAGGGGGTGCCATATTACCATGAACAATTAAAAAATCGCATTTACCAGGAACTTTTATTCAAACTTGGTTCAGCCGCACCGTAGAAAGCTTAAAATTCAATATTGGGCTTCCTTTATGTACTTGAAACAATTTTTAAATTTTGTACGAATGTAGTTCGAAAGCGTATGCCAATTTAAATGCTTTAATTTAAAATTATTTAGTTTAGAAGAGGAACACAAACATACAAAAATAAAATTGTATTTAGACCAAAGTAATTTAATTGTTTTTCAGTTTTTACAATAATCAAGAGAGGAAGCAGAGAAGTTCAAAATGAATTTTCAAGAAAATTGCTTGAAGCAAAATTGAATCCCTAGTTTTTTTCTGTGAATATCAAAGTCAGATTGAATTAATTAACAAATTTGCTTGTTTCTGATTTTGAACATGATGAATTTTGAAATAAAACTCCAATTTCAGAAATTAAAAAATTAACCGTTTCTAACACAAATGGTTTAGTTTTAACGTTTTAGCTTACGTATTTCCAACCTGAACGCTGAAAAACTTGTCGATCTAAGAAAACTTTTAATTTCAAGTTCCACTGTTGCTTAATGAAGGAGATGAAGATTAACAATGTATGCAAAATTCAGTTCGATTAGGCTTTTGCCGCATCTATTGGCAACTTTTAAGTACCTGCGGGTTTCTCCTATCTCAAGACAATCATTATTCAAAAAGTTTTTTCAACATATAGAGTTTGAACCAGATTAAGTTTAAATCGTTAAAAAGAGCCTTAAGTTTGATATTATTTTATTTCAAAAAAATTCTGTTTTAAGAAATTGGGTCTTATTTGAAAAGAGAAGTATAATTTTTAGGCGGAAAACGATGTGGTTCAAGGTGTAACAAAACTATTTTTTCTGTGATGGGTTCTTTTAAAAATAATTTGGAGACACAAGTGAAAAAGATTACTTAGTATTTTTATATAATACTGATCACTTCTTCATTTAGAATAAAAAATGTTTAGTTATAATTATTGTAAACACCTTTGCATAGTGCGTAGAGTAAAGAACAAGAACCTTTGTATAAAAAATTCTTGAATTTTATATGGATCAGATCTCAAATTTAAAAGAAAACTGAATTTACATATGACCAATCGCTCTACAGTGAATTTTGAAGCCCTCGATTTTGATAAATATAACTGAATAGTGGTAATATTTTAACTGAATAATTTTTACTGGATTTTTTTTATTTCAACTTTTTAGGTTTCTAATTATTACCTTATAGAAAAAGTTTGCGAGTTTACTTGGAGAATAATTATAGGCATCACTCATTATAAGTGCATGGTTTTCTTACTGTACATTTGTCTTAATTAGATGTAAAGCATACATTTTTTATCAAAGAATTTAATTTAACTTTTATTCCTAATAATGTATAGATATAAGTTTTCTCAATTTATGAATTATTGTAGGTTACAGGATTTCGTCAAAATGTTTGTTAATCTGTAAAAACAGTTTCGTCGACGAATTCTTAAGGCGAAATAGCATCACTTGTTTAAAAATTTCTTATAATTATCTTTTAAGATTCTATTTTAAAGATAAACCAAATGAAAAGAGGATTCTGGCATATCGTAAGTAGCTCTTGGAGCGTCATGTTGTCGGTCAGATGAGTCTGAAGTTCCCAACGTTTACAAAAAACGAAAAAAACGAAAAATAAAATATTTGAAAAGTCAAAATGTTTTCATTGTTTATGACAGTATTAGGTGCC
>NC_046664.1:91551582-91557605 GCF_010883055.1 Belonocnema kinseyi
TATAATAAAGCCTGATTCGATTTTTTAAATTCTTCAAAATTTAGCGTGGCTACAATATTCAAGTAACCAAACAGACAGGCCCACGCAGTTTTTCATGGGACAGGGCGAGAGACGGTTGCGACTCTCACCTCGTAAAGACCGCGTTGCGCGAGTAAACATGAGAATGTAAAAACCCCTGCGATTATTTTCATTTTCATCCTGAAATATTGGTGGCATCATTTTTTCAAAAATAAACAAAAAATTATCAAACCCAATCAGAAAGCCTTTGAAAAAATATCATGTATAATAATAATTTTAATCATTGTAAAAATAATCATAACAATTATGCTTGTTGACTTGTAAACAAATCATGGAACTGATGTTTCCAAAATTAATGTGAAACGAAGGATCAAAGATGTCCTGAACTAAAATCTGAACCACGAATTTTTTAACGCTGGATGCCAAATATCTGTAAAAAAGAGTTTAATTCCACTAGTTGCCGGTGAAGATAGTCATTTTCAGACCCTAAGTCTCAAAAATATAAAATGGGTTGAAACGACAATCAAAGTCTAGAACATTCATTGCTTATATTTTGGGTAAGAAACTTGGCAAAAATATTATAATGTATTTCGATTTTTGAAATGTAGGGTTTGAAAATAACTGGTTCCCTGTCAGATAGGAGGTTGAAACTTTTTTCGCAATTACTTACCATAAAAATCTACAAAAGTCAAGCCTCAGATTTTAGGTAAGAAACATAGAACACATTTTACAGTTTTTTTGTAGATTGTTTAGACATATGGGTTGAAAACGACTGCTTTCCTCGCAGAAAAAACAGAAGATAAACTTTACATTGATTTCCGACGAAAGATTCTCTGCAACAAAAATTAACTTCACAGGATAAACTTTACACCAATATCGGTTAAACTTTCTTTTGTTTTTCCATGACAAGCACATGTTTTTTGAAAGACGTGAATTTGGCTAAACAAAACTTTTCCATCTAAAAAATTTCCTGCGACAGATTTTATTCTTAGTTTTTTCAGCCCTGTCCATCTCTCTATATTTCAAATTTTAACTTGACCCCGCAACTGCCCAAGTTGATTAGGTCCTAATATCTCCAGCGCGGCGCTAGATGTCTCATCACTCCCTGTTTTTACGTAGAAAGCAATGGAACTAAATCACTTTTTAGAGTTTTTAGTAAACAAAATGTTATTTCCATGCAAAAAAAACTCTTGAAATTACAACAATGTTACTCATTTAACATTTCAGAATACTTTTCTAATCATTTTCTATGAATACTAAAGAGAAAATATGATTTATATGGTCGTACAATAATCCTGGCAAAGTGGAATATATCTTAATCGTGAATTTGAATGAAAAGTAAAATATGATTCTTAAAGTTTATTTTCGAAAACAAATTAAAAATATTATTAATGGAATGTAAAAAAGAACGGAGAATATTTTGAATATTACTAAGTTTAAACTTACCATGTCAATACTCTAACTTATGAATATATAATGGATAGAATTTATTTCTAACTGAATTTAACTAAATTTACATTTGAAACCATTTTATTCAATAATCAGTGAAAAATAAAAAAATACATTTCTTTAATTGCTCTCTTTGATCTTTATATCCTTTTAAGTTTTTAAAACAAAGATGTTAAAACATTGAGTATATTTACATCTTGGACGTTTGATATAACATTATAATTTTGTATTTGTTCCTCTGAAAAGTAGGTTTTTTTCAACAAGTTGAATTATTCAATAAACTATTCTTAATGTTCTTTACATATTTTTATGCTATACGTTCATGAATAAAAATTTAATTCAATTTCAATTACATTTTTCTCATTATATTCAATATAGTGTAAGTACTCCCTAAATCCTCAAATATTAAGTTTGAACTTGTATACCATTAAAACTTTTTTCACAAAACTATTTATATATTTGATTGGTATAAATATTATTTACTGAGTTTTCAGATATAAAAAGGATTATATTTAACTTTCTATAAAAATTCAAATCTAATATTTCACTTTATCAAGTTTATTGGGTGACGTTTTAATTCATTTTTTCCATTAGCGTTTATATACATCGTTTGGAAAATTGTTTTGAAATATAAAATAAGTAACATTCTTTTCATTTCAATTTTTTTTTACGAAAATAACATTTTGTTTATCAAAATTTTTTCAAAAAGTGGTTTACTCCCGTTTTATACAATGCAAAAATAGGGAGTGATGGGACAACTAGCGCCGCGCTGAAGACATTAGGAACTAACCAACTTAGGACATTAAGGGATCGCCATTTTGTTTTCAGATGCACAGGGCTGGTTTTTTCTGTGCTCCTAGCAGATAGGGGACTGAAACTTTTATTTGCAGATATTTAGCATCGAGCGCTATAAACTTCATATTTCAAATTTTAAGTAAGGACACTTTTTATATTTTTTATTCTACATAAATGTTGAAGGCTACAGTTTCATACAAAATCAAGCATGTATTCCTGGATCTTAAAGCTACACAAAATAAAAAAGTGTGCAGAGCCGAAAAAGCGATCCACATAGTGTTGTGTTTATGGTCGAGATTAGTCAAAATCCAAAATTTTGGAATTTTCTTCTTACCAGTTTTTTTTTGGATCTTGAATTTTTAGTCTATCTAAATTTTGACCCCCCCCCCACTTAATTATTTTTCTATGGTAAGTATATGTAACTTTAACATGAGTGTAACGCTCGAAGTAACCCCCCCCCCCCCATCCAGTGGCGGACTGGCATGGTGGCGCAGCGGGGGTTCCCGGCTGCGCCCCTTTGGTTAGCGGGCCCCTAAGCCATGCCAAGGCGTCCCAAAAATATTATATTGTTTAAACAAATAAATATATGTTAGATTGCAATGGAAAGAGTGAAAAGAATATCCACGATTTACACTTGTAATCCTATAAGTATTACCAGTAAAATAAACAATGTCTTCTAATTTCTTTTCACCCATATTATTCTTATGAAATTCCCTAATGCATGTTTTGGATTCTATTAAAGAAAATATTTTTAAAATGAATAGTAAATTATTCATATTGAAACAGTAAAAGGGAAAGGAATATTCTTGCCATCAACTTCATTACAAAATTTAAAATTCATTTGTTTCCGATGCTATCCATAATATATTTATTTATTACAAACTTATGGGACACCTAAATGCATTTTTATGGCCTCCCGCTAATATATTGATTTTTTACATATGCTAATTTTCGATGACGCCTTTACGCACCTTGAGGGAGGTTCCAGAACAACTTATTAATGTAAAAAGCATGATTTCAATTTCGCTTACAAACATGAAAGGGGGCAACTCATTTAATTTTTTACAAAATCTCGACTAATTATCGGCTGTATTTCATTATTTTAGTAATTGTTAAGTTTAAATTCAATTTTTGTATTAAAATGATTACTTATTATTTAAAATTTTCTCTAAAACAAGTTATTAGCTCACATTTCAAGAGTTCGGATCAAAGGATATATTTCATTATTTGGAAATTTTAAAATATTACAATATTTTGCTATAATTTACTATAATAATTGTTAATTTATTATAATTTAAACATTTTTTGTGATTTTTAATGTTGCTATTATGAATTACTTATTTAAATCAAGGCTTAAATCTTGGTGGCAAAAATACTTGAAAACTTGCAGTCTATATATATGGGTGTCCGACTTTTCACTCCTGCGCTTTACGCTCGATAATGTATTTACTTTACGCTGCATTCTCGGTCTTTGTACTTCCAAACATTTTTGCACAAAATTTTTAAGATTGAAGGCCAAAGTATCCACAAAACTGTAATTTGGTGATTGCGAGTTAACTTTTGTTCAAGCTTCTTTGGCTTTTACGAACACATTATCATCACGTATCTTGTGCTTCGCCCTCGATTTTTTCCAAAATGCGAACTTTTCTACATTACGTTCAACGCTATCATATCAAATGCATATTAAATTTATTTTTGTATCGCGGCCCAAGATTGCTTATTCACTTATTGCAAAATAAAGTACAAATTTTATTTATAATAAATAATTTAATACTTTTGCTCCTTATTTTGCTTTAAATTTTATTCTCAGCTACCCTGAAAAATGTATGGTTTCAATTATTTTACATTATTACAATTCATTATATGCATGGGTATTGAAACAGAGATATTTTCACTGTCTTGTTTTTATAAATTAAAAACTTCGCCTTCTATAAATAAACTATTTTGTTATTAAAAAAACGTAATTTTTTTATTTTCAATGTTTTTTTAAAGATTAAAACAAAGCTTAAAACAAAAATAACGCGTTCCATGAAAAATGATTAATAACGAATTTGTACCCGGGGCAAAATCCTAATACTCGTCAATTCTCCCTGCATGCTCTGTCACGAAAAATAGAGTTCTGCGCGAGGTTGGAGAGAGCTTTTCAGTCCTCGTTTTTCCTCGAAAACGCTCGAAAATTGCGAATTCGGAAATGAGTAGGCTTCCGCGAGCATTAAAGAGGCTTTCGCGATATCCTAGAACTCCCTCCGTGCTCTGTCAAACCGAGTTTGCTCGATGATTTTAGAGTACTGAGCGAGCACGTAGCGAGATTTCAAAGAAATATTCAATGTATCACAAGTGCTCGCCAAACTGTCTTTAATGCTCGCTCGTAGTTTGTATCTTTTTCCCCAGAAATTCAATTTTTTTACTTTTTATGTTGTTTTTTGATTAATTAAACATAAAGTACGCATCCTATTAGAACGCAATCAACCAATTTGTATTTTTTTAATGCACAACTTTTTAAATTAATCTTTTTTTGTAACTTGCTTAGTTAGACCACGAAACAGAATGTTTTATTTTTCATCATTTTTTTATTTGATCAAAATTCGAATTTTCGAATTTTTTTAATTAAAAAAGTTGCTATGACAGTCTGGGGGGGGGGTCAAGTATTACATACATCTTATGCGTTTACGTAATACTTCCCTGAGTACCCAGTCCGCCACTGCCCCCATCCCCCCTAAAGGCGTTATATATTTTTTGAACAGCTTCTAATTTAAGATTTTCTAAGTTGGCTACTTGGAATTTGGAAAAATTTTTCAAACTGTTGAGTTGATCTTTTCATAGATTTCATTTTGAAAGATATTTTCTGAAGTTAAGGTGGCGCAATTTGTTGTTATTGTAAAAGTTAATAACAAGAAAATTATAATGTTTCAACATGACTAACATTTTTCGCGTAAACAAATAAACGTATATTAACAGCTGTGGCGTCAACATTTTTATTTATGAATTTATGTTATAGATATTTGCTTTTAAATTTACAAAAATGAATTTGTTAATAAAAATATCATTTGTTTATGAACACTTTGATATTTTTCTACTCATAAGCAAATTGTTCATCTCTCTTTGTTCTACAATACTTTTGGAAGAAACACGATGTATTCCTTATCATAGATACTGATATTTGATTGTCATTAACTTTTATAACAACATTTTTTTTGCGACCTAAACTTGAAAAAATCTTTTATTAATGCCTATGCTAAGAAATACATCGTATTTTTTCCAGCGTTTCTCTCTAAACGTAACGGAGAACAACGTGAGATGAAAACAAATTTATGAGTACAAAGAATATCAAATTGATTAAAAAAATGAGATTTTTAATAAAAATTTTATTTTTGTACATTAAAAAGCATATCTCTATAATAGACATTTGAAAATAAAATGTTTGATGTCACCGTTGTTAATATTTGTTTATCCCTTCACGAGAAAAATGTTAGTCATGTTGAAACATTATCATTTTCTTGCTCTTAACTTTTACAACAACAAAATTTTCGCCACCTTAACTTCATTAAATATCTTTTAAAATAAAAGCTATGCAAAGCTCAATTCAACAGACTGAAAAAACATTTTGAATAAAAAAAAACTGGTAAGGAGAAAATTGCAAATTTTTGAATTTCTGCAAACCGCGACTATAATAATACAACACTTTATAGGTCTCTTTTTTTGGGTCCGCACATTTTTATATTTTTTATGGCTATGTAATAACAGCTCTACAGCTATTTATG
>NC_046664.1:91557705-91577102 GCF_010883055.1 Belonocnema kinseyi
AAGTGTTTAATAATATTTTTATGCAACACTTCTTCATTTTTTATTGTTGATAGCTTGTAACAAATGGCCAACCGCAGCTAAAAAAATAATATTTATGGAGGCATATGTAATTTATTCGGAAAACACTTTCTGCTCGAGTCTTATACAGTTTTTGGAATCAATGGTATCCTGCATGTAAGCTTATTCGTACAGTTCGCACTAGTGTGTACATTCGAGTATCAATTAACAGGCGCTAGATCGCAACACCCCCTCTCGCAGCTTCTCATTCCCCCACTTTCCCTGCCACCGCGCGCCCTCTCCCACGAACATATAAGCACGCCTCCCATATATGTATGCATACACTTCATTGAAAATAGGTGAAGTATGTATGTTCATACATCACATATATTTACAAACTCTGCAGGTGTTACGATATGCGGATAACAAGTACATATTTGCCCTTCATTAAAAAATTGAATACTAATTTATTGAATGTTCGATTTCATATTTGCAAATGAATATTGATTTTGCTAAGCAGGATTTGATATTCAACTTTTTCTTACAGTTTTTAGATAAATTTAAACTTTATCAACTTCTTCAATAAGATAAACTTGACCATTTCTAGGCATTGAACCTTTGCAAATTGTTGAGCTTCCCGCGTGGAAAAATGTCCGGGCAGTCTGGTTACAGGTCTGGCCCAGGTCTAGTTTTATCTAGACTATCTAGTCTGGAAGAATTGATCTGGCTCAGGTCTGACGCTAGTCTGGCTCAGTTTTGACTTTATTTAGACCGTCTAGTCTGGAAGGTCTGTTCTGACCTGGTCAAGGTCTGGCGCTGATCAGCGAGCCAATAGAAAAAAAATCTTAAGTTCCATCACCAAATTTTTTTTGACGTACTTTGAAAACGTTACAGGGTGTCTCAAATGATGGAAAATAAGAAAGCACTATGAAAACACGACTTTCTTTCTTACAATCTTAACAATATGGTCTGGTCCAGGCCTGGCGCTGATCAGCGAGCCAAGAAAACAATCTAAGTTCGATACAGTAAATTTTGTTTTACATTTCAAAAAGTTACAGAGCCTATAATGAAATTTTTTAAACTAAAAAAGTTTATAGTGAAATTTTTGTATCCAAGTCATTAAAACAATCAAATTTTCCCAAGTAATTGTAATTCATTGCTTGGCCCTCGGCGTGCAGATATCTTGCCAGTTGACGTCACAACTTGCAGTATTCTTTCAGTGCTTGGTTCCGACCTCTCGGAAGCCATGCTAGTTTTTGTCGATCAAGTGTCACTAACTGTCAAAATTTCTTTTTATTTTCCGAATAATATATTAATCCAGCCAAAATCTAGCTGTAAAAGCGGAGGCATAAAGCGTACCAAATCTGTATTAAGTTATTAAATAAGTAGTAAATACAAACCTACTTTTTATCTATTATAAAAGAAATTTTTTTAGAAACTATAATTGAATTTATTGAATTTATTGATGGCAGTATATTTCATCGTCTAAACATGGACGATATGATTTCAACGATAAAACATTAATCGATCAGCCATTAACTAGTGGCTGACGAGCGAATAACTTGCGGCTGACCGGCTCCTGCCTAGCGGCTGACCAGACGGTCTGGCCTGGGGCTAGCCAGAACAAACGTTACACTTTTGACCAGGCCCAGACCAGACCATCTGGTCAGAGCCAGGGCTGAAAACCTGGCGATCTGGTCTGGGTCAGGCCAGCGCCAAAACATTTTTCCACACGGGTTTCACTATAATATCGAGAATAAATGAGTAAAGTCCGGGGTTCTTACTTTGATCTTTAAGTTGGATCAAAGTGGCTTGCAGTAGAATGATACGCATTTGATTAAAATAATCCATATTTAGTATGAAAATTATTTGACATTTGCACGTGAACGTTAGATGTTTATTTGGTTCTCGAAAGTGACTCGTATTGGTATTAAATGGAATGATGAATTGAGCTGCAACGGTTTCGATACTCCAGACTTTACCATGTTTACAACTAAAATACATTAAAACATTTTATGGAACTTTTTCTCGCTCCACGTATAACTGAAATGTAATTTTATATGTATAATATTATACTAAAACACGAGTGTCTTAAAGTTAGCTTATTAAAATTTTTTACCTTCACAATTAAATTAATTTATAAAATGGCAAAATTCATGTTTTTTAATACAATTTTCAGACTCTAGTACGACGAGTAATTCCAAAGAAATTTTGCATACTAACTTTTCTAATAGACGAGAAAAGTTAGTTTTTAACTTTGATAAATATTGGCGTTATGGGTAAGATTAAAAATACAACTGCCACGAAAACTATAAGAGGTCTCCGTAACGCATCATAAATTCAAAAAGTATAAGAGCTCAAATACTTGGATATTAAAAACCTGATAATGTTTTATAATGGAAACGAAAATTCCATATAACTTAAATTCCAACATATATTCTAATAATAAATCTAGAATATTAATCAAAAGTTAATTTCTATTATTTCTATAAATAATGTTATATAACAAACTTATATTTATCATTTCTAAATACAAGATAGACGTTATTTCACTGTAATCATCCGACAATAAGTTATTAGTTAATAATGACTTTTATAAACCTTAATTAATCACTTTTTTCATATCGTAATATAATGCAATGTAACATAGGATAAAATAATAAATTCATTCAGCTAATGAAGAATAATGAATAATAAATTTTAACTGCTAATTTCATTCACAATTAATGTTGAAAATCGATCTCGAAACGTCACCTAATTTATTAATTTCTTCGCAACTGGTTAGCTTTTTATAATCATTTCGCCTTTTCTACGTTTATTTTCAGGGATTTTACAATTTAAGATTTCAGAAAATCTTAGATTTCATGGAATTTCACTGAATTTCACAGTATTTCAAAGATTTTCAAATATATGAAGGTATTTGTAAGAATAATACATATATTGCCGCGATTTCGTCGGGAGCACATCTAAAGCTGCTGCCTGCTAAACTTACAATGCGTTCTTAGCATCTGTAACACTTAACCAAGAATAATTATGAAACATTAGTATAAATAATTGTTACAGTTTTAGAAAAACTAATAGATAATCATTTTTACATTATTATCATTTATGATTGATAAAGTATTAGAATTTTCCGAAATTTGACACCACAGTTTTTTAACGGATCTCCACATTTTGAGACCCCCTGAATCCGAAAATCAAGTTTTTACGATGGCGTCTTTCTGCCTGTGTCCGTCCGTAAACACGATAACACGCGAAAAATGAACAGATCAAATCGATCTTTGGCTCACGTTTTTTAGATCCTAAAAGAAAGTACGAGGTCGTTAACCAGCAATTTTGACAAAAAAATCAAAAATTTTTTTTTCAAATCAATTATCAAAATTTTTAGTACCATTTTTTGATATTTAAAAATTTTATGTGTGGGTATTCATAGTACTCAGAAAGCCAAACAATTGATCCTAATGAGTTTTTTCGATAACAAGAAAATTCTCAGAGTTATAACATTTATACACGGAAAAAAGTAAACTGTAAGATGTAATATTTCGAACAGTAAAGCTGAGGTTTCAAACGTACCCACTGTGAAATGAGCCGTTTTTACATTATTGAATACAGTGTGAATACATAAAGCAGCTATTACAGTTTGACATTGTAGAGTGGAATAGCATTGGTACACGCTTTTTAAATGACTGTTCCACATTATAAGTTTTCACTTTCAAGCTGGTAGACGTTACATTTTCCCATTGTGAATTAAAAATGGTGAATTATACAGTTTACAACTTTTAAGTTATCTCCTTTCATACTTCGATGGGTGGTGGGATACAAAGTAGATGGTGCAGTTTGAAATATTAATCCGGTTTACCAATATAGATCCTCACCCCGCACCAATTTCGCAGTGTGAAATTGTAGCATCTTCTTTTTCGTATTGTGTCAAGTGCTAACTGAGAGTGCTGGAGGTACAGTAAGTGTGAACCGAGGAAATAAATGTTACTGGGCGAGATTATAATGTCTCCACTTTCAAACAGCCTTATTCCCTGAGCGAGATTTTTTTTATTTTTTACAATATTAAGCTTTTTTAGATTTAATTATTAATTAGTAATTATTCTCCTAATTAAAACTAAAAGATGTTGTGAAATTATAATAAACTTCATATCTGCCGCACTAAGGAAAATCTTACGTAAGTCGCATTGTCGTTTAGGTCGAATTTAACATTTTCAGTTATGAGAAAATAGGTCGTAATCGCGGAATCAGTTACGTAAGTTTTTCCTTAGTATGCGCGGAGAAAAATGGAAAAATAATTTGTATGAAGAGTGCTGTATTACATTACAGATTATTATGGTACCAGTGAATAGCGCTACAACACCACCGACAGATCGCGAGTTCGCGCTATTCTCGACTGTACTTGTAAGCATTGTATTTTTGTTTCAATTCGTGTGATTTATATTTCATATTATAATCAAATTCCAACCTGAAATCTTCAATTTCTACTAAAAGCCACTTTTAAAACTTTTATGACTGATACAGTGCGATATCGCCACACTAAATCTTTATTTTCCCGAAACCGAATAAGTTTTGTCTATAAGCTCTTTCTTATTCTTATTCAGCCTTCTCATAATTCGGGAGCAAGTTTTTATTATTTTTTAAAGTTAAAGAATAAATTTGCAGTCACTGTTTAAAAACAATTTCCAAACCCCACGAAATTTGAATCTTTTTGAGATTGTAAACTTCCACATTTTATTTCTTGAAACTGGATAATTTTGTTTATCATATTTTTTTGGCGTCAATTAAAAACACATAAGCTCGGGAGTAACTTTTTTAAATAAATTGTAGAAAAAATATTTCTTCTGTCTTACGGTCACGGCAAAATAAAAACAAATTAAAGCTATCAATTCAACTCCATTTATTTTTAGAACAAAAATTAAAACTTCGACGATGTTTCGGCATCACTGTGTGCCTTTTTCAGAGTATCTGAGTTTAAAACGATTTTTAAGCGAAACAACAATCATACCAATTTTGGAGTCAATACGTATCAATTTTTGTTGTGTCACATTTAAAATAGTTTATACGTTATTAAAGTTTTAAAAAAGGTAAGACTCTTAGATATCTAATTCTGTATACTGCAACCCTTTAAATATTGTTCCAGGAATAAAATAAAAAAATATTTAAATAAACACTGTTTACTTCACTGACCTATGTTCGCAATTTATTATACTATTGTATAATTTATTATATCACATAATGTGCATTCTTATATTTTATAAAAATATATAAATAATTACTAGCATTTAAAAATTTTCATTTTTAAGACTTATTTCTTCTATTTTCAGCTAGCCTTCGATTCAATGTTCAAATTCAAGTTTAAAGTTAGAATATTGATCAGGTTTAAGTATTTTCTATCTTAAACATTTCTTTTGAATTTTAATTTTTCAATAAATTATTTGTAGTAGCTGCTTTTTTTACTTTTAGGTTTTTATGAAAGAAGATTAATAGAACTATAATCATCCGATTCTTTTTTTTCAAGATGGAAAATTAAATTTAAATATTTTTTCACTTATAATACGTCTGAGAGTAATGAATACATTAAATTGTTGAGCTTCAGAATTTGAATAGAAATAAAAAATTAAATGAATGTTTAAATTAAACATTTAACTTTTAAAATTTAAATTAATTAAATAAAATTTGTCAAGAGAAGAAATAGAAAAATTTTTTTCTGTTAACCCTGGCTATTCAGTGTAAAATGTTGGCTGCGATTTTGCCAACAGAATCCAAGCGATAAATTAGCATAATTAGCTAAAGCGTCCGGCATAGGTTTAGGTTTTAGGTTGTTTAGGTAGGGTTCGAATCCCCAGCGGGTGCGATTTTTCATAGCGCTTAAGCGTTTGATCACGTTTGTGAGTGACCGTACGTGAAATTACATAATATAAAAAATAAATTGAGTGCAGTTATTAAAAATAAAACTTTTTTTTTGTACATTTATCATTATATTACATTATCTGTTTCGAGCTTCTGTAATGGAACGTCTGCTAACGATTCTATGATAGGGCGAAACTATGACTTTTGCTTGTTGATGCGAGAGATTTCTGATGCGAAACTATAATTTTTGTCCCAGAAGGGGCAAGGATTACTGAGCGAAAGTGCAACCTTTACACTTGTGAGACACGCAGTGTACAATGCGAGCTGCATCTAGCGCTCGCTACAAAGTAGGGTTTGCTGGGTGACATGGTTAAATTATCACTCATCCCTATTCGATCTGGATACGCATTTAAAATTTCACAGAGTAAATCTTGCACTTTGGTGCAGTGAGGTTCACTAATTTCTCTTAAAGTGTAAGAATTACTCTGTGCTTGCACGAAAGGCTCCGTTACTGCGCCAGAAAGAAGTCTTTCACCACTTTTCCGAGTATCTCTTACAGCGTACTTTTTTCCGTGTAAGATTTAAAAAATCAATCGAAAATCAACATTTGAAGCCAAACAACGCGCGATGAGAAAAAAGTTAATTGAAGAAAAATAATGGTTTTTGAAAGCCTTATAATTCCATTTTGTAGTTAAAATATGCAAGATACAAAACAAAATGAATAAATACAAATTATGATCCCAAAGAAAATCAACAAACTTGTTAAGAATCACTTATTTATAGGACGCGCAGTTTTTGTTTTATTCGTGAAAATGGCATTAAAAATAAAAATTAAAAATTAATTGAAAAATGACAAAAAATACGAAAAAGAAATTGATAAAAAAAGTTGTTCAACCAAAAACGAGATATAAATTTATAATAATTTATTAAAGTCTCATCAGTTATGATTTAGAAAGTATTAGAATTGTCCGAAATTTTACAACACAACATTCAAATTTTGAACGAAACGACGCAAAATACGAAAAAAAGTCTAAAAGAGAAATTATAGCTTTTGCAGAATCCTAAAAAATGTCTTTTATCCATTTCCCAATATAAATTTTAATTTTCTTTTATTTGTTGTAAGTAATATGCAGAAAATAAAAAATTCCAATATTACGCCAAAAAGCCCGAGATACGTAAAAAAACTAAAACAAAACTTGTAGGATATTTTGCTTTATCCATAAAAAATAATATGAAAACCAAAATCATATTCTTCACATAACAACGCGAGATAGAGCAAAATGCCTGAAAAAAGGATTGCAGTTTTTTATTTATTTTAAGGTAGTTCAGAAAATATACAAGTTTCTGTCAAAAATCCAGTGCGCAGCGCGAGTGTCACGATTAGAATGCGTACCTCAAAGACTCCAGAGCTTTGAGCAACTTTATCTTTAGCGATACCTAATTTAGTAGAAAATTCAGAATATGAAGACACATATAAATACTGCAATCTAAAATCGATCTACTTGATAAGATTTCATTGAAACATTTTTAATGTAAAGAATAAATACCCGAGCGCGGAGTGCGCCCTAGGCGCGCTCAAACTTGCGAGTTAAGCGAGCTGCGCGCGACGTGAATGTAACCGCGCAGCGACAGATTTTTTCGATAATGAAAGGTTCTAAGTAGGCATTCATTCACATACATTTTGATAAATAATTACGCAATTTGTTATTTATTACCTCATTTCCTTCAATAAATTCCACTAGTAACTCATTGCCTAAAAATTACTGACAGTGAACGACTTTTTTGTATGCATAAATCATAAATGTAAGTTTCGGTTTATCGAAATTTTTATTAAGAATACAAATGATTCATTTTTGATAGGGTGTCAAGTTCAAAAATTCCCAGGAAGATAATTCCAATCAATTCCAGTCAGAAAATCAATCTAACTATGAAACAAGCACAAAAATGGAGAAGTTTGTTATAAGGATATTCATAACAATAGCAGTTGTTAACTTATTTCAATTTTTCCATACGAATTATGACTATAATGATAAATCATGGCAATTCGATTTTTTAATCTCGTATAGGAGAAAATAACACAGTTAAGTATTTGTTGATGATAAGTCATTCAAATTTTAATCGAATTATTCATTTTACATTGCAATGTTTATAAATTGAAAGTTTTTTTCCAGACAACAAGAAGTATATCAAGCAAGCAGATTAGATATTTTTCTGAGGTATAAATTAAATTGGGTCAAAAAAATAGAATTTTTCTATCACTGCCCCCCCCCCCCCCTTGTGAAATCCTTGGAATTTAACGTGCGGCAAATAAAAGTTGTAATAGTTTTGGGGCCATTTAAGATTCCAGGAGTGAATTTGTTTTTGTAAGTAAAATAAAATTATGCAAATATTCACTCACTAAAAGGAACACGAATACGAAGCGAGTAATATAACAAAATGAACTAATAATAATAAATAAAATAATAAACAACAATTGTAAAAATACTGGATGAATCTGCAAAACTCAGAAATATTTAAAACAAAATTATTATTTTAATTACTTATTCATACTGCTTATCTACTTCCATATTCACTTTTAATGTCACTGCTATTTATTTTACGCAAAGAGCTCACAGGTAATCCCTTCGGGTATGTCAGATCTCTAAAAACCGTTCGTGGAACAGAAATACATATGTGACCTTTTACTGTTAATCGTAATTAAATTCTACATTTTCAAATTATAACTCCGACTTTATCCTTTGCAGAGGCTCCTGCTTTCATTTTTAAAAAGTCGCGTTTTTTAAATATAACTTTTATTAAGTATTACAGTTTTAAGTCTATAAACCGGCTTAAATTAAGGTGTAACAAAAACTAGACGTTTTTTTCTGCGAAAATTCTTAGGTTCTGAAATAGTTTCTTGCGCATTTCCGCCACTGCATAATTCAGTGGCGATTACGCGTGACCATTATTAATGTTCCGTGTCGTTTGACCGTCTACGCACACGACAAATCAAGTATGGAAGCAAACATAAAGCACACATGTGAATATAAGGAAGATCTGCGGCGTGTTGGACTGTAGGACTTGTAGGTAGACATGCTTGTCTCGCCTTTATAAATGGATTGACCCAAAGAAAACCTCTGAAATGACATAAATAACGGCGGCTTGTATTCTTACGCCTTATATAACATCGACATGTAGCCGATGCATCACACTTGAATCTTTTTATTCTCATTTATTCTTCAACTTGATAATTTCAGTTTGCATAGGGTTCATGGCATTTCCTCTGTTGCCTGTATACTTTGAAAATGTTCCTCTGCAGTTAAGGTGTCTAGTGAACCGGTAAAACCTGTGGAAACCCCAAAGATTTTTTTCTTCTATCGCAAAATCTACTTCTTTCTACTTAATTTTCTTTTTCTTGTTTATTCGCGAATCGGAGAGAGCAAAATCTGATTGATTCACGTATCACAGGGAAAACCAGTACTAGGTGGATATCAGTACGAAATGAATAATGGAAAAAAATGACTCAGTCTTAAAGCAAATTTCCGTAGTATTTTTTAAGAGAAGCAATATGAAAAATAAGTTTTATAATTAGTCTTTTTATCACTTACTTGCTAGTTTTTAATTGAAAAAATGAAAAATTTGTTTTTGACATGGCAGTAATCATTTTTTTTTGTCATGCAGCACGAGGTAAATAAATTGTTAACAGATTAAGGCCATGTGACGAAAGTGTCACGTGACCTAATCTGGTCCTCAATTTTTCTTTCCCAACTTACGTCTGAAAGAAATGAAGTGCCACTCTGAATGTTTGGTAAATGAAAGAGGAGGTAATAAAGTTCATGTCTCTGCTTTGTTCCTGTGAAAATTAAAAAAAAAAATTCTAAGATAATAAAAGTGGAAGTTGATCCGTTCTTTTCTCTCCTAACTTACGTCCACACGAAATGAGGTATCGTGTTAAATTTTTGGCACGCTAAACAGAAGGCATGCATGAATGTGTCTCTGGTTCTAAATAATTAAAATTGTAAAAAAAATTTTTTAATTACTATTTTGGAGCAATATCGACCGTGCTGTAAAACCCTGCAAGCAATTTTCAAAGTTGTCAATGGGCTAGGTATGAGATATGAACATTATGCACAAATAATGCAAAACCTAATGTTTGTACTTGAAATGCAAATAAACAAATTTAGCCTGACATACGTATTAGCTGTGTCAAAGCACCACTATCGCAGTGAGTAGACAACTTCGAACTTCTACGGGTCGGTGGGTAATACAGATTGCATGATTACCGGCAGAGAAAGTAAGAAGTCAACCTTCTGCAGTAAAGCCTAAATGCGTCCGCCGATAATCATTATTTTCATGGATAAACTTTTTTCTTCTCCTAACTCTTTGCAAGGCCACAAACGATCCTTAAATTTTCATTAATATTTCCCGAAAAAAAATTCTGCATTATTTACACTTTTATTTTTCAGTATGGGTAAAAAAATATTGATCTTAGGGCTGACTTGATCAGCTGTTATACTCGTTACATGGCCTTAAGCTTGGATATCAAAAGAATGGATCATGTATGAAGGCAAACCAAGATGACTGTCGTTCTTAGAGTACTTTATTTCATATGCAAGAATTTATTTTTTTCTGATAATGCAGTGTACTTAAAAAGTTAAAAAAATAACAAAAGCTGATATTAGAACAAATCACCTGTTAAGTGTAGTTATCACTCGCGTGCAGTTAGACATTTTTTTTAGATTATCGCGTTATGACAGCGGCGCCTAGAATTTAAGGCCATTTTATTTAGTCTGACAAATTAACCAAAAAATTAAATTAAATTGATCCGAATGGACAGATCATTATGAACTCGAGAGTCAAATGATCGTTAGAGCAAAATGCTCTGCAACAAAATTGATCTCTTTTTTACTGTGCATGCTTTCAATACCAACATAAATTTGTCGGACGCTTTGAAATGTATTATATGTATGTCCGATACAAACAATAAACAAATAAAGTAATTCGAATTTTTTTATCTGTGATATTTGTTAGCAATGAAAAAATGAGTATGTGCGCGAGGTCAATGTTCCACCCAATTTATTTATTTTTAATATTTCATAGTTTCAAATGGAATTTCAATTACACCAAACTCTCGTTTTCAGTCACCCCGTTCTCAGCCTTCCTAGAACTGCTGGCTGACGCAGTTTCTCAGTAGAGTAGGGCGAGAGCGGTTGCAACATTATATATATATATATATATATATATTATGTGTGTGTGTGTTTGTGTGTGTGTGTGCGCGCGTGATAGTGTATATATATTGGAAAAGAGTCAGGCGTCCCTCACTGTTTACGTTTCTGTCCCCCCGAAATCAGTTCAAGGTCATTTGAAGGCAACCCCCGACATGTTACTGAAAGCGAGAGTTTGGTGTAATTCAAATGAGATAAAGAGCAAGAAAATAGGCGTGACGATTACTGTGTCATTTTTCACATTTCCTTTCAATAATCTCAGTAAAGCACTTATATTAGAGCACAATTTAGTAAAGTTTAAAGTTATATAAGAATTCGTTTAGAAATTAGAAATAGAAAATGAAGCAAAATGCCTTATCAACCACCTAGAAGTTTAAAATTAAAAATTTGCTAAATATTATTCACAACATTTTTTAAATATATGAGTATCACTTATATTGAGTGAAAAAGTTAAAAAGCAAGAGCAGAATTCAATATCTTATAGTTAATGATTTTCAAAATCACTTCAAAGTATGTCCCACATGTTTTTTGCTTGGCCACTGTACATTGCTATTTCAGATTAAAAGTCGAAAATAATGATTTGAACTTTTCTCTGCGCCGGCTAAAATGATTGATTTTATACTTACGGAGCTTTTAGTGTAGTTAAAAGTCGATTTATCAACGATGATTCTAAATATATATTAATAACAAAGCCCCGCAAAAAAGTAGGATTTTCGTGGGACCAGACTAGCCAATTCCTAACATGGATGTTAGCAAAGCTTTACGCTTGATTTTCCTTCGGAAAGAATCGATTTATTATTCACCTCATAAAAATTAAGCCTTTTTGCGGTTTAAGAATCGGCAAAATGAAGCCTCTGCAGAGGTAACGTTTGATCAACAACTTTTTTTATCTACGGGGTTTTATTTAGAGTTATTCTTTTTTAACTGTTTTTTTTTCGGCCAAAGTACTGCAGTCACTATAAACAGTCAGCAATAATTTTGGAAAAAAAATTTAAACATACCAGTTTATTTAATTCTGCATTGATAAAATTATTAATGCCAGCAGTAAAATGTTCAGATAAATGATTATTAATGAAATAGAAAAGTTGTCAAATTTGACCAGAAAACTAAGAATTTGAACTGATGTGTGAATTGACACTTTAATTCTGAGCATCATGAGGCAAGTAGTAGCAATACTAAATTTTGAATTATTCGGAGTTAAAAATAAGTACAATTGAATTTCAATTTGACGCAATTCACAAACATAAAAGGAAAAACGATTGTCTTTGTTTTTCGCTACAGTCGAGCTCTTCAATGTATTCTTTTTCCCTGGAATATCCTGAAGAAGAGAATAATCCATTCAGGGAGATCAGTCTAGAGAATGTTCGGATATTTCGACATATTGCTTATGAATCGAGGCTGATTCTTTATGAAGCACCAGACTTCAAATACTGTTTCCTGTCGGATAAAAATCGACTTTGAGAAATAAAAAACAAACAAAACTATTTCCATGTCACTATTTAGCGAAAATAACTCCAGCGAAACTATTTAGCGAAAATAACTCCAGGTCATTACACAAAAAATAAAAAAAGTTAATCTTGAAAATTAAATAAATATCTTATAAAAATTAGAATACGCACTTTTATTATTAGATCTGCAGGGAAATTTGAACAATATATTTGTATTTACACAACCGGGCTTTGAATCACGACAGCGCATGTTTTAATTTGAATAAGCTTAGTTTTTACCCTCATCTCGCCTTTATTGTCAACGGTAGCAAACTTGGTGTTATAACGAAACCGTGAATTCATAGAAATCAAGTCCTTTCTTTTATTACGCTGACCGGCAGTAATTATTACGTCGGGCGATTTCCTTCGCGCGTACTTAGCAATATTTATGTTCCTAAAACGAATTTGCATAAAGATTCAAGGACGGTAATTCAATTTTGAAACTCAATTTTTATAAGGCGTTTGAAATAACCCTATCAAACTAAAAATGATTTAATCATAATTACAATTCTCTTTTCTTCGCTCTTTAAAAATGATTGTAATCATTTACAATTGTTTATTGAAAATAATTATTCGTTTATAATATTTATTTGAAAACGATATTTTTCAGCATTTAATGCGAAGTATTCGAAGACTTTTGCTGCAGGTGTCATACATAAGTAATATCTACAGTAAAAAGCTCTCAGAATAGCATAACAAAGTCAATAATTAGTTACATACTCAGACTGTGTAAAAAGTGTCTCATTGTTATTGTGATTGTTTCAGTTTCAGTTCATTCTCTATTTTAAAATTGCACAACAGTCACAGTGTTAGCAGAGTAACAAGATTAAGTACTGTAGGTATTGAAACTGTAGCCACAACACCCCGCAAAATGCCCGGAGCTATCGAAGCACGCAATTAGTATCCCAACGACTTGTCAATGCTTCTGTCACTCAAGTACGTATGCGTGTGTTTGAAACTCGCGTGAATACAAGGCTAGATAAGAGTATAGAGAAATCCTAATCGAAAGCAGAAATAATAAGCTTATATTGAATTATTATCGTAGAAAAAACAAAAGATAAAAGTTTTTGCAACTAAATCAGATAAGTTTGTGACTCATGGTTAATAATTTACCGTATTTCGCTAATTTACGAATAATTCAATTTAATAATAATTTACTTTGAGACTAAAGTTCAACCGACAAATTTAATTTTCTCTTAACCTCTGTTACTTTATCTTTTCTTTTTCCGTGAGATTTACAAAACAAAAGGAATGTGCTTAACATTTTTACACCTTAAATTTCTAGAATTGAATTATTGACGTCATCAGTTCAGAAAATTTTTTCGTTGAATTTAAGTTCATCTCGGAATTAAAGATTAGAAGAATCTTAAGGTATAACAATTTTAAGTAGTTTTGTTTTACTTTGACATCGCTCGAATTTAATTGAGAGCATTCAAAATTTAAAATGTTCTGAAGGTAAAGAATTGATTGTTTTATCGTTTTAGGTGAGATACTCGTATTCCAATTTTATTTAAGATAGTTGTGTCAAAAAAATTTGAAACTTACAAAAAATAGTTATTTTGAAAATATTAGTCTAAATTGAATTTCTTCTGTCTCTTCTGACCGATTTTTTAAAAATAGTTTACTTTTATTTAATCATTTAATATAATATAATACATAATATATATAACATATAATATAATATAAAATCATTTAATCATCATTATATTTTTTCGAGATAAACATTCTATACGACTATACTGTTCCCAATTTTGGTTTTTTTAAATTTTCAACAATAGAGTTGTCTGGAAGTTTTGCCTAAAAACATAGGCCATTATTTATTAAAATTCAAGCACTTTCCAAAAATTGATAAGCAGCGACGGTAAGATCAGTAAAAAATTCACTGATTGAAATAATAGTTAGACATTTCACTGATTAATCAATGATTTCAGACTTAGTCACTAATCAGTTCAATAACACCACAGTAAATCATGTGAAGCATAAACTCTAAATTTTCAGGTTAAGCATTATTGTTGCTCTTTTACTTAATTAGCAAGAAGAATTCCTTAATGAAAATAATTTTTCAATTTTTGGCCTTTAAGCCTGCTGAATTAACTGCGGGATAAATATACTCTAACTCGTATAGGAATTACTTACTTAATGGGTTTGTACATGAAAGTCCAATATTGAAATTAAAGTGATATGTGAGGTTGTTTTTCATTTAAAAGCATCGGAACTTTTCACCTTTTTTAATATTTTATCATATTTATGGGTTTGAAGTTTTTATTATGTTTCTTTGATTGCATGTACTAAAATATGATTTTATTATTATTGCTAAATTGACATGGTGCAGTGCTGCCAACCCTCAAAAGTGGTTATTTCACTGAATCAATAAGTAAGCTTTCACGGATTGTCAGTGACCCATTTCTAGCTATTTGAAGCAGTGAAATTTCATTGATTTAGATTTAGAGAGTGGTAACTCAGTACCAGTAGTCACCTGGTCGTTATATTTTTGGGTTTTGTATGCTTAAATCTGAAATCGGAAACAGTTTGTAACTTAAAGGGATTCAATTTGTAAAAATTGAACAGTATCTTATTTTAACCCGTTGTGGTCACACGTCCGAAAAATAACGGGACGGTCACACGAGGGCAAAGGACCCGACGTAGAAAAACTGTTGTAATTTCCCCTATTTTGAACGTATCGACGTGATCCTTGCACGAGACTTTAGTTGAAGGTCTCTTCTTTGCAATCCAATAGTTTTTTACTGTTTTTTAACTCTTCATGTTGAAAAAACGTGAGGAACCAAACTTGAAAATTTTGACTTGTTTCAGTGCAAATTGGCATGCAAGGCTCATCGCACATAGGTCGAAGACATGATGTACATTGGGTTATTCTTTTTTGCCCCTCTTTCTCCTGCAGAGCAGAAACCTTTTTTGTCAACAATTCAATATAGGTGCACATACGCTGTTATTTACTTCTCAAAATACACTTGTATACAAACAGACATACAAACAGACCGACAACGATAAAATTGTATGATTTTCGGATTCTATGTGTGCGCCCATACGTTAATATCCGTTAAAAACTAGAGATCGAAAATTTAGAAGATTGCATTACGCTCTCATGAATGAGAATGTAAAAAATAATTTTTCAGTTAAACTTTTTTGTCAATTTTATGGCACTATGGTCACACGGGGTCTGCCCGACCCCGAAAAAACGTTCGCACCATTCGATGCCTACAGGCAGACCGGAACCACGTCATCCTACAAAACCCCTCGAAACTTTTTATAGTTCCAGTTTGATGGGACTTAGCCGTAAAGGTTGCGTGGGCTTCTTTAGTTAGAGCCCGATGACGACAACGGGTTAAACATATTTAAAGCAAAATTTCATGTTACTTATTTTGAATGCTTGCATCGCAAACTCAATTTCGAATTGCACAATTTTAAATTTTGAATTAAAATTTGAAAAACTATTATGCTGCAATTTTCATTTATCAAATTCACAGGCCGGAATCGAAAAAACTTAGTTTCAAAAAGTTTAAATTTATAATTATAAAATTTGGAACATGTAAATACAAGCAAATGATTAAAATTATTTTCAACTGTTTGATTTGTATTGCTTTTATGTAATTTGAAAGTGTTCAGTTTTAAAGAAGAAAGTAGTAAAACTACAAGATTAAGTAGCAATCTTTTCTCATACGTACTTAAAGCGAAAAGATATTGTAAATCAAATTATAATTATTTAAATCCTTCAGATACTATGGTGTTGACCAGGGCCATTAATAAGTGAAGATTTTATTTTAAAATTAATCAATGTTGTTGATCACTAGTACATTTTTTTTTTAACCAACTGCGAGGTCTCACATTTTAGCCTATTAATCATGTAAACTGTATGATCTCGCAGTGGGTTTTTTATTTCTTAAATAAAAATATGCACCAGTAATCTACAGCATTGATTAATTTCAAAATAGCATCTTATTAATTACCTTGGTCAACGCCATTGCATCTTAAGGAAATAGTATTCGTGATTGGGCACAATATACTTTACACTATAATGGGACTCTACAACAATTGTGACGGCCTACCTAATGGACATCAGATGGACAAATATAGTCTTTGCGTTATATTTCTGACAAAGACCGTCAAAGAACGGTCGAAATGTGAACATTTAACTAAACTGTGAAAGCTCGCAGTTGGTTATTTATTTTCAATAAAAATACGGGCCAGTAATCAACAACATTATTTATTTAAAGATAACATTCACTTATAATAATTTAAAGTTATCAATTTTTTAATTATTGTCCGATAAAATGTTCTGTAAATCACATTATATAATTAAATAAAATTAAGTAAATTAAGTTTTTAGAAGCGAAGAAATTTATTATCAGATTCACACTTCAAATAACTTCGGTTCTCATGGAATGAATATTTCTTATATCGTTTTCCAGAAAGCGAGTAATATTTAGAGAAATGTTTGTAAAAATAACGTTCAACGTCCATGTTACTAGTTTCGAAATAAAGGTGAAATACCACTTCATAAGGACAGGATACTGCACAGAGTGATGGGCATAAATCATACAGTAGGTGTGAGATGAAGAGGGAACGGTTTTGTGGTGTAGGAGTTCACACACATTCTGCTTATCGAATGCATAACTTCTAAACGGGCGACCGGGTGAGCCGTTTGCAATTTGCATCCATTGAGCGATTTATACATTTCACCTTGGCAGCGATCAATTATATATTTAAACATTTTTAATCAATTTAAAAAAATTCTTATAAGACTATATTTTTTCATTTGTTATTTCCTTAACTAAGGTTGTATGTGTTATGAAGATGTTTCTTCAATACTTATAGCGACAGAAATTTTGGAATTAAAAACTTACGTATCTATCATACTTAGCACGATATGAATTCTTTAATAATAAAATCTTCTTCGGAATTTCAGAAAAAAAATAAACAAATTTCACACCAAAAATTATCTCAAAACAAGAAAAGCAGGGTATCTTTCAATGAAAATAGGGGATTAAGAGGGGAATTTTCAACAAAATAAATAAATTTTTAAACCGAAAATATGAAATTTGAACATAAGAGTTCATTTTCAAAAAAATATCTGAATTGTCAACCTAATAGTAGAGTTTTTAACAAAAAAATATGGATTTCCAACAACAAAAAATGGAATAGTTATATATTCAGATAAAATAATAAATCTTCAACAACAAAAAAATGAATTTTCAGCAAAATAGATGAATTTTCAAGGAAAAAATTAATTTTTAACAAATTAAATGAATTTTCAATTAAAAAAGATGAACTCTCAACGAAAATGTAAATCTTAATAGTGTTTAACAAAAAAGTGGAATTCTTAAGCAAAACAGATTGGATGAAGTTTGAATAAAGATAAAGTGAAAGGCAGAGGATTTTAAAGGGTTATAGACAAGATGTAAGAACTTTGTAATATTAATAGATACTTATTAAAACTATATCTCCGAAAAAAAAAGTTTTAGATAACCTGTATTTTAGCACCGTATTAGATCTAAAATAAAAAAAATACTCAGTTGCTTATCACCTATTAAACTTTACCGTCAATGTATTTACTATTCCTTCTCTAGAAAAATTAAGTTAAAAATGTCCAACAACTTTGAAAAAAGTGTATGGTGCCTAACGTCAGGCTGTCAGCACATCTATCTGAGTAGTCATGCAAAAAGAAATAATAAAAGGTACATAAGTATCATCAACTGATATCTGTCACTCTCTTCCACGTGTGGTCGCGAAAAAGAATCGATAATCAAAGTAGCTAGTCGTTGTCTCTATGTTCGTAAAGTGCGTCAGATGAAGTACGTAACAGTGCACACTCGTGAGTCTTCGCAATCTAGGCTTATGCGAATGACAATGTATTATGTAAAGGCAAAGCGCAATTTTATCAATACTAGGGTGATTGTCAAATTAAAGGCAAACTTGAGCGACTAAACTAGCAACCCGTGTCGACATAATTAATGGCGCTATACTGTTCCAGCCTAGACCGCCACGAGTCTATACTGGCGCTAACTCGAGAAACTATGCTCGGGCAATACGCAAATGTAACACTCAAATCGACTAGCCGCTATGTACACCAGCGGTACTGGAGCGTTCTATTGAATCTAGTAAAATCTAGTAGATCTAGTTGTGACCTAGATTGCAAATTTAATACTTATTTTTATAATTAAATCATTCCTGACATAAAAGCACTATGAGCTACATTTAAAATATTAACAAATTCCAGATTTCTGTTAGAAAAATGGAATATAGCTCGTATGTGCTTTTTTGGCAGAATGTTTCCAAATATTATTGATAAAAAAGAAAATGTTAATTGTAAATGTTTTGCAGCCAGGAGCCAACCTTAAAATTGAATTCTCATTTTACACCATAAATACTAGAAGTACATATTTTTTAAATCATTAGGGCCTATTGCTGCATTGAATCAAATTTTTATTTGGAGTGAAAAATTAGTTAATTTAAATAGCTTTTATGTGAGACGTTTTTTTCAAATGCTGGGGTTAGAATAAAAAACAACTTATACAAAAACTATTGGAATTAGCCAATGTTCTACTCCGAATAACGATTTAATTGAAAAGAGGACTAAGCCCTGATTATCTAGAAAAGATGTAATTCTAGTATTTATGGAGTAAAATGAGAAAATACAGTTTTGAGGTTGGGTTTTGATTGCAACGCCCCACAGTGGGGTGAAATCGGAAAACGAGGTTCAAAATGACATTTAGAACGCAATTATGCACCGATTTTAGAATTTTTTTTTTGAAATATTCAGAACTAAATTTTTCAGAAAATGGTGAGAGTAGATTTTTTATTTTTTTGTTTATTTAATTTTTATTTTAATGCAAACATCGAA